>NW_019265342.1:31324-313954 GCF_002742605.1 Olea europaea var. sylvestris
TAAACGAAGGAATTTGGCTAAAATCCCGTAATCTTGAGTCTGTGCCCCGAGTCCAATTTCTCGGGCTGTTTCCAATCAACATGCCCAGTTTCGGCCCATTCCGACACAGTCGCAGCAAATGACAAAATTGCCCCCGGTGCGATTTTGCGTTGTTAATTTTTTGTCCAACACTTCTTCATCCTGACAAAATTTGTACGGAAATTAATTATTTGGCAGCCTAAACGAAGGAATTTGGCTAAAATCACGTGATTCCGGGTCTGTGCCCCGAGTCCAATTTCTCAGGCCATTTCCAATCAACCTGCCAAATTTCGGCCCATTCCGACCCCATCACGACAAATGAGAAAATTGCCCCTGGTGCGGTTTTACGTTGTTAATTTTCTGTCCAACACTTCTTCATCCTGACAAAATTAGTACAGAAATTAATTATTCGACGGCCTAAATGAAGGAATTTGACTAAAATCCCGTGATCCCGAGTCTGTGCCCAGAGTCCAATTTCTCGGGCCGTTTCCAATCAACCTGCCAAATTTCAGCCCATTCTGATACCATCGCTACAAAAGACAAAATTGCCCCTAGGGCAATTTTACGTTGTTTATTTTCTGTCTAACACTTCTTCATCTTGGCAAAATTAATTCGAAAATTAATTATTCAGTGGCATAAACGAAGGAATTTGGCTAAAATCCCGTAATCTTGAGTCTGTGCCCCGAGTCCAATTTCTCGAGCTGTTTCCAATCAACATGCCCAGTTTCGGCCCATTCCAACACAGTCGCAGCAAATGACAAAATTGCCCCCGGTGCGATTTTGCGTTGTTAATTTTTTGTCCAACACTTCTTCATCCTGACAAAATTTGTACGGAAATTAATTATTTGGCAGCCTAAATGAAGGAATTTGGCTAAAATCACGTGATTCCGGGTCTGTGCCCCGAGTCCAATTTCTCAGGCCATTTCCAATCAACCTGCCAAATTTCGGCCCATTCCGACCCCATCACGACAAATGAGAAAATTGCCCCTGGTGCGGTTTTACGTTGTTAATTTTCTGTCGAACACTTCTTCATCTTGACAAAATTAATTCGAAAATTAATTATTCGGAGGCCTTAACGATGGAATTTGGCTAAAATCCCGTGATCTCAGGTCAGTGCCCCAAGTCCAATTTCTTGGGCCGTTTCCAATCAACTTGCCAAGTTTCGGCCCATTCCGACACCGTCGCGGCAAATGACAAAATTGACCCTGGTGCGGTTTTGCATTGTTAATTTTCTGTGCAACACTTCTTCATCCTGACACAATTTGTATGGGAATTAATTATTCGGCGGCCTAAACGAAGGAATTTGGCTAAAATCTCGTGATCCTGGGTTTGTGCCCCGAGTCCAATTTCTCGAGCTGTTTCGAATCAACCTGCAAAATTTCATCCCATTCTGACATCGTCGCGACAAATGACAAAATTGCCCCTTGGACAGTTTTGCGTTGTTAATTTACTATCCAACACTTCTTCATCCTAACAAAATTAATCCGAAAATTAATTATTCTGAGGCCTTAACGATGGAATTTGACAAAAATCCCGTGATCCTGGGTCTGTGCCCCAAGTCCAATTTCTTGGGCCGTTTCCAATCAACTTGCCAAATTTCGGCCCATTCCGACACCGTCGCGACAAATGATAAAATTGCCCCTGGTGCGGTTTTGCGTTGATAATTTTCTGTCCAACACTTCTTCATCCTGACAAAATTAATACGGAAATTAATTATTCGGTGGCCTAAATGAAGGAATTTGGCTAAAATCCCGTGATCATGGGTCTGTGCCCCGAATCCAATTTCTCGGGCCATTTCCAATCAACATGCCACGTTTCGCCCATTCCGACACCGACACGGCAAATGACAAAATTGCCCTTGTTGCGGTTTTGCGTTCTTAATTTTCTGTCCAACACTTCTTCATCCTGACAGAATTTGTACGAAAATTAATTATTCGGCGGCCTAAACGAAGGAATTTGGCTAAAATCTCGTGATCCTGGGTCTGTGCCCCGAGTCCAATTTCTCGAGCTGTTTCGAATCAACCTGCAAAATTTCATCCCATTCTGACATCGTCGCGACAAATGACAAAATTGCCCCTTGGACAGTTTTGCGTTGTTAATTTACTATCCAACACTTCTTCATCCTAACAAAATTAATCCGAAAATTAATTATTCTGAGGCCTTAACGATGGAATTTGACAAAAATCCCGTGATCCTGGGTCTGTGCCCCAAGTCCAATTTCTTGGGCCGTTTCCAATCAACTTGCCAAATTTCGGCCCATTCCGACACCGTCGCGACAAATGATAAAATTGCCCCTGGTGCGGTTTTGCGTTGATAATTTTCTGTCCAACACTTCTTCATCCTGACAAAATTAATACGGAAATTAATTATTCGGTGGCCTAAATGAAGGAATTTGGCTAAAATCCCGTGATCATGGGTCTGTGCCCCGAATCCAATTTCTCGGGCCATTTCCAATCAACATGCCACGTTTCGCCCATTCCGACACCGACACGGCAAATGACAAAATTGCCCTTGTTGCGGTTTTGCGTTCTTAATTTTCTGTCCAACACTTCTTCATCCTGACAGAATTTGTACGAAAATTAATTATTCGGCGGCCTAAACGAAGGAATTTGGCTAAAATCTCGTGATCCTGGGTCTGTGCCCTGAGTCCAATTTCTCGGGCTGTTTCGAATCAATCTGCCAAATTTCAGCCCATTCTGACATCGTCGCGACAAATGACAAAATTGCCCCTAGGGCGATTTTGCGCTGTTAATTTTCTGTCCAACACTTCTTCATCCTGACAAAATTAATCCGAAAATTAATTATTCGGAGGCCTTAACGATGGAATTTGACTAAAATCCCGTGATCCTGGGTCTGTGCCCCAAGTCCAATTTCTTGAGCCGTTTCCAATCAACTTGCCAAATTTCGGCCCATTTCGACACTGTCGCGACAAATGATAAAATTACCCCTGGTGCGGTTTTGCGTTGTTAATTTTTTGTCCAACACTTCTTCATTCTGACAAAATTAATACGAAAATTAATTATTCGGTGGCATAAACGAGGGAATTTGGCTAAAATCCCGTAATCTCGAGTTTGTGCCCCGAGTCCAATTTCTCGGGCCGTTTCCAATCCACATGCCAAGTTTCGGCCCATTCCGACACAGTCGCGGCAAATAACACAATTGCCCCTGCTACGGTTTTGCGTTGTTAATTTTCTGTCCAACACTTCTTCATCCTGACAAAATTTGTACGGAAATTAATTATTCGACAGCCTAAACGAAGGAATTTGGCTAAAATCCCGTGATTCCGGGTCTGTGCCCCGAGTCCAATTTCTCGGGCCATTTCCAATCAACCTGCCAAATTTCGGCCCATTCCGACCCCGTCACGACAAATGAGAAAATTGCCCCTGGTGCGGTTTTACGTTGTTAATTTTCTCTTAACGATGGAATTTGGCTAAAATCCCGTGCAACATGCCACGTTTCGGCCCATTCCGACACCGTCGCGGCAAATGACAAAATTGACCCTGGTGCGGTTTTGCATTGTTAATTTTCTGTCCAACACTTCTTCATCCTGACAAAATTAATCCGAAAATTAATTATTCGGAGGCCTTAACGATGGAATTTGACTAAAATCCCGTGATCCTGGGTCTGTGCCCCGAGTCCAATTTCTCGGGCCGTTTCCAATCAACCTGGCAAATTTCAGCCCATTCTGACATCGTCGCGACAAATAACAAAATTGCCCCTGGTACGGTTTTGCGTTGTTAATTTTCTGTCCAACACTTCTTCATCCTGACAAAATTAATCCGAAAATTAATTATTCGGAGGCCTTAACGATGGAATTTGACTAAAATCCCGTGATCCTGGGTCTGTGCCCCGAGTCCAATTTCTCGGGCCGTTTCCAATCAACCTGGCAAATTTCAGCCCATTCTGACATCGTCGCGACAAATAACAAAATTGCCCCTGGTACGGTTTTGCGTTGTTAATTTTCTGTCCAACACTTCTTCATCCTGACAAAATTAATCCGAAAATTAATTATTCGGAGGCCTTAACGATGGAATTTGACTAAAATCCCGTGATCCTGGGTCTGTGCCCCGAGTCCAATTTCTCGGGCCATTTCCAATCAACCTGCCAAATTTCGGCCCATTCCGACCCCGTCACGACAAATGAGAAAATTGCCCCTGGTGTAGTTTTGCGTTGTTAATTTTTCTGTCGAACACTTCTTCATCGTGACAAAATTAACAAGGAAATTAATTATTCGGAGGCCTAAACGAAGGAATTTAGCTAAAATCTCGTGATCCTAGGTCTATGACCCAAGTCCAATTTCTCGGACCGTTTCCAATCAACCTGCCAAATTTCAGCCCATTCCGACACCGTCGTGGCAAATGACGAAATTGCCCCTGGTGCGATTTTGCGTTGTTAATTTTCAGTCCAACACTTCTTCAACCTGACAAAATTAGTACGGAAATTAATTATTCGGCGGCCATAATGAAGGAATTTGACTAAAATCTCGTGATCCCGGGTCTGTGCCCGGAGTCCAATTTCTCAGGCTGTTTCCAATCAACATGCCAAGTTTCGGCCCATTCTGGCACCATCGCGGCAAATGACAAAATTGCCCTGGTACGGTTTTGCGTTGTTAATTTTTTGTCCAACACTTCATCGTCTTGACAAAATTTGTACAGAAATTAATTATTCGGTGGCCTAAACGAAGGAATTTGGCTAAAATCCCATGATCCAAGGTCTGTGCCCCGAGTCCATTTTCTCAGGCTGTTTCCAATCAATCTGCCAAATTTCGGCCCATTCCGACCCCATCACGAAAAATGACAAAATTGCCCCTGGTGCGGTTTTGCGTTGTTAATTTTCTGTCGAACACTTCTTCATCGTGACAAAATTAAGGAGGAAATTAATTATTCGGAGGCCTAAACGAAGGAATTTGGCTAAAATCTCGTGATCCTGGGTCTGTGCCCCGAGTCCAATTTCTCGGGCCGTTTCCAATCAACCTGGCAAATTTCAGCCCATTCTGACGCCGTCGCTACAAATGACAAAATTGCCCCTAGGGCAGTTTTGCGTTATTAATTTTCTGTCTAACACTTCTTCATCCTGAAAAAAATTAATCCGAACATTAGTTATTCGGAGGCTTAAACGATGGAATTTGGCTAAAATCCCGTGATCCCGGGTCTGTGCCACAGGCCCAATTTCTTGGGCCGTTTCCAATCAACTTGCCAAATTTCGGCCCATTCCGACATCGCCGCGGCAAATGATAAAATTGCCCCTGGTGCGGTTTTACGTTGTTAATTTTTTGTCCAACACTTCTTCATCCTGACAAAATTAGTACAGAAATTAATTATTCGGCGGCCTAACCGAAGGAATTTGACTAAAATCTCGTGATCCCGGGTCTGTGCCCGGAGTCCAATTTCTCAGGCTGTTTCCAATCAACATGCCAAGTTTCGGCCCATTCTGGCACCATCGCGGCAAATGACAAAATTGCCCTGGTACGGTTTTGCGTTGTTAATTTTTTGTCCAACACTTCATCGTCTTGACAAAATTTGTACAGAAATTAATTATTCGGTGGCCTAAACGAAGGAATTTGGCTAAAATCCCATGATCCAAGGTCTGTGCCCCGAGTCCATTTTCTCAGGCTGTTTCCAATCAATCTGCCAAATTTCGGCCCATTCCGACCCCATCACGAAAAATGACAAAATTGCCCCTGGTGCGGTTTTGCGTTGTTAATTTTCTGTCGAACACTTCTTCATCGTGACAAAATTAAGGAGGAAATTAATTATTCGGAGGCCTAAACGAAGGAATTTGGCTAAAATCTCGTGATCCTGGGTCTGTGCCCCGAGTCCAATTTCTCGGGCCGTTTCCAATCAACCTGGCAAATTTCAGCCCATTCTGACGCCGTCGCTACAAATGACAAAATTGCCCCTAGGGCAGTTTTGCGTTATTAATTTTCTGTCTAACACTTCTTCATCCTGAAAAAAATTAATCCGAACATTAGTTATTCGGAGGCTTAAACGATGGAATTTGGCTAAAATCCCGTGATCCCGGGTCTGTGCCACAGGCCCAATTTCTTGGGCCGTTTCCAATCAACTTGCCAAATTTCGGCCCATTCCGACATCGCCGCGGCAAATGATAAAATTGCCCCTGGTGCGGTTTTACGTTGTTAATTTTTTGTCCAACACTTCTTCATCCTGACAAAATTAGTACAGAAATTAATTATTCGGCGGCCTAACCGAAGGAATTTGACTAAAATCCCATGTCTGTGCCCCGAGTCCAATTTCTCGAGCCGTTTCCAATCAACCTGCCAAATTTCAGCCCATTCTGATACCGTCGCTACAAAAGACAAAATTGCCCCTAGGCCGGTTTTGCGTTGTTAATTTTCTGTCTAACACTTCTTCATCCTGGCAAAATTAATTTGAAAATTAATTATTCGGAGGCCTTAACGATGGAATTTGGCTAAAATCCCGTGATCCCGGGTCTGTACCCCAAGTCCAATTTCTTGGGCCGTTTCCAATCAACTTGCTAAATTTCGGCCCATTCCGACACCGTCGCGACAAATGATAAAATTGCCCCTGGTGCGGTTTTGCGCTGTTAATTTTCTGTCCAACACTTCTTCATCCTGACAAAATTAATACGAAAATTAATTATTCGGTGGCCTAAACGAAGGAATTTGGCTAAAATCCCGTGATCTCGGGTCGATGCCCCGAGTCCAATTTCTCGGGCCGTTTCCAATCAACATGCCAAATTTCGGCCCAATCCGACCCCGTCGCGGCAAATGACAAAATTGCCCCTGGTGCGGTTTTGTGTTGTTAATTTTCTGTCCAACACATCTTTATCCTGACATAATTAATAAGGAAATTAATTATTCGGAGGCCTAAACGAAGGAATTTGGCTAAAATCTCGTGATCTCGAGTCTGTTCCCCAAGTCCAATTTCTTGTACCGTTTTCAATCAACCTACCAAATTTCGGCCCATGCCGACATCGTCACGACAAATGACAAAATTACCCCCGGTCCGATTTTGCGTTGTTAATTTTCTGTCCCACACTTCTTCAACGTGACAAAATTATTACAAAAATTAATTATGCGGAGGCTTAAATGAAGGAATTTGGCTAGAATCCCGTGATCCTGTGTCTGTGCCCGGAGTCCAATTTCTTGAGTCGTTTCCAATCAACCAGCCAAATTTTGGCCCATTCCGACACCGTCGCGGCAAATGACGAAATTGCCCCTGGTGCGGTTTTGTGCTGTTAATTTTCTGTCCAACACTTCTTCATCCTGACAAAATTAAAACGAAAATTAATTATTCAGAGGCCTAGACGAAGAAATTTGGCTAAAATCTCGTGATCTTGGGTCTGTGCCCCGAGTTAAATTTCTCAGGCCGTTTCCAATCAACCTGCCAAATCTCAGCCCATTCTGACATCGTCGCGACAAATGACAAAATTGACCCTAGGGCGATTTTGCGTTGGTAATTTTCTGCCCAACACTTCGTCATCCTGACAAAATTAATTCGAAAATTAATTATTCGGAGGCCTTAACGACGGAAATTGGCTAAAATCCCGTGATCCTGGGTCTGTGCCCCATGTCCAATTTCTTGGGCTGTTTCCAATCAACTTGCCAAATTTCGGCCCATTTCGACACCATCGCGGCAAATGACAAAATTGCCTCTGGTGCGGTTTTGCGTTGTTAATTTTCTGTCCAACACTTCTTCATCCTGACAAAATTAGTACGAAAATTAATTATTCGACGGCCTAAACGAAGGAATTTGACTAAAATCCCGTTATCCCGGCTTTATGCCCCGAGTCCAATTTCTCGGGCCGTTTCCAATCAACCTGCCAAATTTCAGCCCATTCCATACCGTCGCGGCAAATAACAAAATTGCCCCTGGTGCGATTTTGCGTTGTTAATTTTCTGTCCAACACATCTTAATCCTGACATAATTTATAAGGAAATTAATTATTCGGAGGCCTAAACGAAGGAATTTGGCTAAAATCTCGTGATCTCGAGTCTGTTCCCCAAGTCGAATTTCTTGTACCATTTTCAATCAACCTGCCAAACTTCGACCCGTACCGACATCGTCGCGACAAATGACAAAATTACACCCGGTCCGATTTTGCGTTGTTAATTTTCTGTCCTACACTTCTTCAACATGACAAAATTATTACGAAAATTAATTATGCGGAGGCTTAAACGAAGGAATTTGGCTAGAATACCGTGATCCTGGGTCTGTGCCCCGGGTCCAAATTCTCGGGCCGTTTCCAATCAATCGGCCAAATTTCGGCCCATTCCGACACCGTCGCGGCAAATGACAAAATTGTCCCTAGTGCGGTTTTGTGCTTTTAATTTTCTGTCCAACTCTTCTTCATCCTGATAAAATTAAAACGAAAATTAATTACTCGGAGGCCTTAACGATGTAATTTGGCTAAAATCCCGTGATCCTGGGTCTGTGCCCCAAGTCCAATTTCTTGGGCCGTTTCCAATCAACTTGCCAAATTTCGGCCCATTTCGACACCATCGCGGCAAATGACAAAATTGCCTCTGGTGCGGTTTTGCGTTGTTAATTTTCTGTCCAACACTTCTTCATCCTGACAAAATTGGTACGGAAATTAATTATTCGGCGGCCTAAACGAAGGAATTTGACTAAAATCCCGTTATCCCGGCTTTATGCCCCGAGTCCAATTTCTCGGGCCGTTTCCAATCAACCTGCCAAATTTAAGCCCATTCTGAGACCGTCGCTACAAATGAAAAAATTGCCCCTAGGGTGGTTTTGCGTTGTTAATTTTCTGTCTAACACACCTTCATCCTGACAAAATTAATTTGAAAATTAATTATTCGGAGGCCTTAATGATGGAATTTGGCTAAAATCCCGTGATCCCGGGTTTGTGCCCCAAGTCCAATTTCTTGGGCCGTTTCCAATCAACTTACCAAATTTTGGCCCATTCCGACACCGTCGCGACAAATGATAAAATTGCCCCTGGTGCGGTTTTGCATTGTTAATTTTCTGTCGAACACTTCTTCATCATGACAAAATTAATACGGAAATTAGTTATTCGATGGTCTAAACGAAGGAATTTGGCTAAAATCCCGTGGTCTCGGGTCTGTGCCCTGAGTCCAATTTCTCGGGCCGTTTCCAATCAACATGCCAAATTTCGGCCCATTCCACGCCGTCGCGGCAAATGACAAAATTGCGCCGGTGCGGTTTTGCGTTGTTAATTTTCTGTCCAACACATCTTAATCCTGGCATAATTAATTAGGAAATTAATTATTCGGAGGCCTAAACGAAGGAATTTGGCTAAAATCCAGTGATCTCGAGTCTGTTCCGCAAGTCCAATTTCTCGTACCGTTTTCAATCAACCTGCCAAATTTCGGCCCATACCGACATCGTCGCGACAAATGACAAAATTACCCCCGGTCCGATTTTGCATTGTTAATTTTCTGTCCTACACTTCTTCAACATGACAAAATTATTACGAAAATTAATTATGCGGAGGCTTAAACGAAGGAATATGGCTAGAATCCCGTGATCCTGGGTCTGTGCCTGGAGTCCAATTTCTCGGGCCATTTCCAATCAACCGGCCAAATTTCGGCCCATTCCGACACTGTCGCGGCAAATGACAAAATTGCCTCTGGTGCAGTTTTGTGCTGTTAATTTTCTTTCCAACACTTCTTCATCCTGACAAAATTAAAACGAAAATTAATTATTCGAAACAAATGAATTTGGCTAAAATCTCGTGATCCTGGGTCTGTGCCCCAAGTCCAATTTCTCGGGCCGTTTCGAATCAACCTTCCAAATTTCAGCCCATTCTGACACCGTCACGAGAAATGGCAAAATTGCCCCTAGGGCGGTTTTGCGTTGTTAATTTTATGTCCAACACTTCTTCATCCTGGCAAAATTAATCAAAAAATTAATTATTCGGAGGCCAAAACGATGGAATTTGGCTAAAATCTCGTGATCCCGGGTTTGTGCCCCAGGTCCAATTTCTCGGGCCGTTTCCAATCAACATGCCAAATTTCGGCCCATTCTGACACCGTCGCGGCAAATAACAAAATTGCCCTTGGTGCGGTTTTGCGTTGTTAATTTTCTGTCCAACACATCTTAATCCTGACATAATTAATAAGGAAATTAATTATTCGGAGGCCTAAACGAAGGAATTTGGCTAAAATCCCATGATCTCGAGTCTGCTTCCCAAGTCCAATTTCTCGTACCATTTTCAATCAACCTGCCAAATTTCGGCCCATACCGACATCGTCGCGACAAATGACAAAATTACCCCCGGTCCGATTTTGCGTTGTTAATTTTCTATCCTACACTTCTTCAACATGACAAAATTATTACGAAAATTAATTATGCGGAGGCTTAAACGAGGAATTTGGCTAGAATCCTGTGATCCTGGGTCTGTGCCCGGAGTCCAATTTCTCGGGCCGTTTCCAATCAACCTACCAAATTTCGGCCCATTTCGACACCATCGCGGCAAATGACAAAATTGCCCCTGGTGCGATTTTGTGCTGTTAATTTTTAGTCCATCACTTCTTCATCCTGACCAAATTAATAAGGAAATTAATTATTCGGAGGCCTAAACGAAGGAATTTGGCTAAAATCCTGTGATCCCAAGTTTGTGCCTCGAGTCCAATTTCTCGGGCCGTTTCCAACCAACCGCCAAATTTCGGCCCATTCCGAGGCCATCGTGACAAATTACAAAATTGTCCCTGGTACGGTTTTTTTTTGTTAATTTTCTGTCGAACACTTCTTCAACCTGACATAATTAATACAGAAATTAATAATTCGGAAGCCTAAACGAAGGAATTCGGCTAAAATCCCGTGATACCGGCTGTGCCCCGAGTCCAATTTCTCGGGCCGTTTCCAATCAACCTGCCTAATTTAGACCCATTCCGACACCGTCGCGACAAATGATAAAATTGGCCCTGGTGCAGTTTTACGTTGTTAATTTTCTGTCCAACACTTCTTCATCTTGACAAAATTAATACGAAAATTAATTATTCGGTGGCCTAAATGAAGGAATTTGGCTAAAATCCCGTGAACTCGGGTTTGTGCCCCGAGTCCAATTTCTCGTGCCGTTTCCAATCAACATGCCAAATTTTGGCCCATTCCGACACCATCGCGACAAATTACAAAATTGCACCTGGTGTGGTTTTGCGTTGTTAATTTTCTGTCCAACACTTCTTCATCCTGACAAAATTAACACGAAAATTAATTATTCGGGGGCCTAAACGATGAAATTTGGCTAAAATCCCATGATCCCAAGTTTGTGCCCCGAGTCCAATTTCTCGGGCCGTTTTCAATCAACCTACCAAATTTTGGCGCATTCCGACACCGTCGCGACAAATGACAAAATTACCCTTGGTGCGATTTTGCCAACACTTCTTCATCCTGACAAAATTAACACGAAAATTAGTTATTCAGAGGCCTAAATGAAGGAATTTCGCTAAAATCCCGTGATCTCGGGTCTGTGCCTTGAGTCCAATTTCTAGGGCCGTTTCCAATCAACCTGCCAAATTTCGGCCCATTCCGACACCGTCGCGGCAAATGACAAAATTGCCCCTTGTGCGGTTTTGCGTTGTTAATTTTTTTTCCAACACATCTTCATCCTGATATAATTAATAAGGAAATTAATTATTCGAGGGACAAAACGGAAGAATTTGGCTAAAATACTGTGATCCCGTGTCTGTGCCCCGAGTCCAATTTCTCGGGCTATTTCCAATCAACCTGCCAAATTTCGGTCCATTCCGACACTATCGCGACAAATGACAAAATTCCCTCTGGTGCGGTTTTGCAATGTTAATTTTCTGTCCAACACTTCTTCATCCTGACGAAATTAATAAGGAAATTAATTGTTCGGAGGCCTAGACGAAGGAATTTGGCTAAAATCCCGTGATCCCGGGTCTGTGCCTCGAGTCCAATTTCTCAGGCCGTTTCCAATCAACCTGCCAAATTTCGGCCCATTATGACACTGTCGCGACAAATAACAAAATTGCTCCCGGTGCGGTTTTGCGTTGTTAATTTTCTATCCCACACTTCTTCATCTTCATAAAATTAATACGAGAATTAATTATTCGAAGGCCTAAACGAAGGAATTTGGCTAAAATCCCGTGATCCCGGGTTTGTTCCCCGAGTCCAATTTCTCAGGCCGTTTCCAATTAACCTGCAAAATTTCAACCCATTCCGACCCCGTCGCGACAAATAACAAAAATTGCCCCTAGTGCGGTTTTGCGTTGTTAATTTTCTGTCCAACACTTCTTCATCCTTACAAAATTAATACAAAAATTAATTATTCGTAGGCCTAAATGAAGGGATTTGGCTAAAATCTCGTTATCCCGGGTCTGTGCCCCGAGTCCAATTTCTCGGGTCATTTCCAATCAACTGGCCAAATTTCGGTCCATTCCGACACTATCGCGACAAGTGACAAAATTGCCCCTGGTGTAGTTTTGCATTGTTAATTTTTTGTCCAACACTTCTTCATCCTGACAAAATTAACACGGAAATTAATTATTCGGAGGCCTAAACGATAGAATTTTGCTAAAATTCCGTGATCCCGGGTATGTGCCCCGATTCAAATTTCTCGGGCCATTTCCAATCAACCTACCAAATTTTGGCCCATTCCGGCATCGTCGCGACAAATGGCAAAATTACCCCAGGTGCGGTTTTGCAAACACTTCGTCATCTTGACGAAATTAACACGACAATTAGTTATTCGGAGGCCTAAACGATGGAATTTGGCTAAAATCCCGTGATCCCGGGTTTGTGCCCCGAGTCCAATTTCTAGGGCCATTTCCAATCAATCTACCGAATTTCGGCCCATTCCGACATCGTCGCGACAAATAGCAAAATTGCCCCTGGTGCGGTTTTGCGTTGTTAATTTTCTTTCCAACACATCTTCATCCTGATATAATTAATAAGGAAATTAATTCTTCGAAGACCTAAACGAAGGAATTTGGCTAAAATCTTGTGATCCCGAGTCTGTGCCCTGAGTCCATTTTCTCGGGCCATTTCCAATCAACCCACCAAATTTCGGCCCATTCCGACACCGTCGCGACAAATGACAAAATTACCCCTGGTGTGGTTTTGCGTTGTTAATTTTTCGTCCAACACTTTTTCAACTTGGCAAAATTATTACGGAAATTAATTAATCGAAGACCTAAATGAAGGAATTTGGCTAAAATCCCGTGATCCTGAGTTTGTGCCTCGAGACCAATTTCTCGGGCCGTTTTCAATCAACCTGCCAAATTTCGGCCCATTTCGACACCGTCATGACAAATTACAAAATTGCCCCTGGTGCGGTTTTGCATTGTTAATTTTCTGTCCAACACTTCTTCAACCTAACATAATTAATACAGAAATTAATTATTCGGAGGTCTAAACGAAGGAATTCGGCTAAAATCTCGTGATCTCGAGTCTATGCCCGAGTCAAATTTCTCGGGTCGTTTCCAATCAACCTGCCAAATTTCGACCCATTCCAACACCGTCGTGACAAATGACAAAATTGCACCTGGTGCAGTTTTGCTTTATAATTTTCTGTCCAACACTTCTTTAACCTGACATAATAAATACGAAAATTAATTATTCGGAGGCCTAAACGAAGGAATTTGGCTAAAATCCCGTGATCCCAGGTCTGTGCCCCAAGTCCAATTTCTCGAGCCGTTTCCAGTCAACCTGCCAAATTTCAGCCCATTTCGACACCGTCGCGACAAATGACAAAATTGCCCCTGGTGCGATTTTGCATTGTTAATTTTCTGTCCAACACTTCTTCATCTTGACATAATTAATACGGAAATTAATTATTCGAAGGCCTAAACGAAGGAATTCGGCTAAAATCCTGTGATCCTGGGCCTGTAAGTCCAATTTCTCAGGTCGTTTCCAATCAAGTTACCAAATTTCGACCCATTCTGACACCATCGCGACAAATGACAAAATTGCCCCTGGTGCAGTTTTGCTTTGTTAATTGTCTATCCAACACTTCTTCAACCTGACATAATTAATAAGAAAATTAATTACTCGGAGGTCTAAACAAAGGAATTCGGCTAAAATCCCGTGATCCCGGGTCTGTGCCCCGAGACCAATTTCTCGGGCTGTTTCCAATCAACCTGCCTAATTTCGGCCCATTTCGACACCGTCGCGATAAATGACAAAATTGCCCCTGGTGCGGTTTTTATTATTAATTTTCTATCCAACACTTCTTCATCCTGACAAAATTAATATGAAAATTAATTATTCGGAGGCCTAAACGAAGGAATTTGCTAAAATCCCGTGATCCCGGGTCTGTGCCTCGAGTCTAATTTCTCGGGCCGTTTCCAATCAACCTGCCAAATTTCAAATGATAAAATTGCCCCTGGTGCGGTTTTACGTTGTTAATTTTCTGTCCAACCCTTCTTCATCCGGATAAAATTAATACGATAATTAATTATTCGGTGACCTAAACGAAGGAATTTAGCTAAAATCCCGTGATCCCGGGTCTGTGCCCCGAGTCCAAGTTCTCGGGCCGTTTCCAATCAACGTGCCAAATTTGGGCCCATTCCGACACCGTCGCGGCCAATGACAAAATTGTCCCTAGTGCGGTTTTACGTTGCTAATTTTCTGTCCAACACATCTTCATCCTGACATAATTAATAAGGAAATTAATTATTCGGAGGCATAAACGAAGGAATTTGGCTAAAATCCCATGATCTCAAGTCTATTCCCCAAGTCCAATTTCTCGGGCGGTTTCCAATCAACCTGCCAAATTTTTGCCCATTCCGACACTGTCGCGACAAATGACAAAATTAGATGCGATTTTGTGTTGTTAATTTTCTGTCCAACACTTCTTCAACATGACAAAATTATTACGAAAATTAATTATTCGGCGGCCTAAACGAAGGAATTTGGCTAGAATCCCATGATCCTAAGTTTGTGCCCCGAGTCCAATTTCTCGGGTTGCTTCCAATCAACCTGCCAAATTTCGGCCCATTCCGACACAGTCGCGACAAATGACAAAATTGCCCCTGGTGCGGTTTTGCGGTGTTAATTTTCTGTCCAACACTTCTTCAGCCTGACCAAATTAATAAGGAAATTAATTATTCGGAGGCCTAAACGAAGGAATTTGGCTAAAATCCAGTGATCCCAGGTCGGTGCCCCGAGTCAAATTTCTCTGGCAGTTTCCAATCAACCTGCCAAATTTCAGCCCATTACGACATAGTCACGACAAATGACAAAATTGCCCCTGGTGCGGTTTTGTGTTGATAATTTTCTATCCAACACTTCTTCATCTTCACAAAATTAATACGAAAATTAATTATTCGAAGGCCTAAACAAAAGAATTTGGCTAAAATCCCGTGATCCCGATTCTGTGTCCCGAGTCCAATTTCTCGGGCCATTTCCACTCAACCTGCGAAATTTCATCCCATTCCGACACTGTCGCGGCAAATGACAAAATTGCCCTTGGTGCGGTTTTGCGTTGTTAATTTTTTGTCCAACACTAGTTCATCCTGACAAAATTAATATGGAAATTAATTATTCAGAGGCCTAAAGGAAGGTATTTAGCTAAAATCTCGTGATCCCGAGTCTATGCCCCAAGTCCAATTTCTCGGGCCTTCCCAATCAACCAGTCAAATTTCGGCCCATTCCGACACCATCTCGACGAATGACGAAATTGCCCCTGGTGTGGTTTTGCGTTGTTAATTTTTTGTCCAACACATCTTCATCCTAACAAAAGTAATACGAAAATTAATTATTCGGAGGCCTAAACGATGGAGTTTGGCTAAAATCCCATTATCCCGGGTCTACGCCTCGAGTCCAATTTCTCGGGCCGTTTCCAATCAACCTACCAAATTTCGGCCCATTCCGACACCATCGCGACAAATGACAAAATTGCCCCTGGTGCGGTTTTACGTTGTTAATTTTCTGTCTAACACTTCTTCACGCTAACAAAATTAATACAAAAATTAATTATTCAGAGGCCTAAACGAAGGAATTTGGCTAAAATCCCGTCATCTCGGGTTTCTGCCCCGAGTCCAATTTCTCGGGCTATTTTCAATCAACTTGGCAAATTTCGGCCCATTCCGACACCGTCGCACAAATGACAAAATTGCCGCAGGTGCGGTTTTGCGTTGTTAATTTTCTGTCCAACACTTCTTCATCTTGACAAAATTAATACGAAAATTAATTATTCGGAGGCCTAAACGAAGGAATTTGGCTAAAATCCAGTGATCTTGGGTCTGCGCCCCGAGTCCAATTTCTCGGGTCGTTTCCAATTAACCTGCCAAATTTCGACCCATTCCGACACTATCGCGACAATGACAAAAATGCCTCCGGTGCGGTTTTGCGCTGTTAATTTTCTGTGCAATACTAATTTATCTTGACAAAATTAGTACGAAAATTAATTATTCGGAGGCCTAAACGAATGAATTTTACTATAATCCCGTGATCCTGAGTCCAATTTCTCGGGCCGTTTCCAATCAACAAGCCAAATTTCGGCCCATTTCGACACCGTCCCGACAAATTACAAAATTACAATTGGTACGATTTTGCGTTGTTAATTTTTTGTCCAACACTTCTTCATATGACAAAATTAATACGAAAATTAATTATTCGGAGGCCTAAACAAAAGAATTTGCCTAAAATCTTGTGATCCCGGGTCTGTGCCCCGAGTTCAATTTCTCGGGCCGTTTCCAATCAACCTGCTAAATTTCAGCCGATTCCGACCCCGTCGTGACAAATGAAAAAATTACCGCTAGTGCGGCTTTGCATTGTTAATTTTCTGTCCAACACTTCTTCATCCTGACAAAATTAATCCGAAAATTAAGTATTCGGAGGCCTTAACGATGGAATTAGGTAAAAATCCTGTGATCTCGAATCTGTGCACCAAGTCTAATTTCTCGGGCCGTTTTCAATCAGCCTGCCAAATTTCGGCCCATTCCGACACCGTCGTGACAAATGATAAAATTGCCCCTAGTGCGGTTTAGCGTAGTTAATTTTCTGTCTAACGCTTCTTCATCCTGACAAAATTAATACGAAAATTAATTATTCGGTGGCCTAAACAAAGGAATTTAGTTAAAATCCCGTGATCTCAGGTCTGTGCCCCGAGTCCAATTTCTCGGACTGTTTCCAATCAACATTCCAAATTTCGGCCCATTCCGACACCGTCGTGGCAAATGACAGAATGCCCCTATTGCGATTTTGAGTTGCTAATTTTCTATCCAACACATCTTCATCCTAACATAATTAATAAGGAAATTAATTATTCAGAGGCTAAAACGAAGGAATTTGGCTAAAATCCCGTGATCTCGGGTCTGTTCCACAAGTCCAATTTCTCGGGCAATTTCCAATCAACCTGCCAAATTTGGACCCATTTCGACACCGTCGCGATAAATGACAAAATTACCCCTGGTGCAGTTTTGCCAACACTTCTTCATCCTGACAAAATTAACACAGATATTAGTTATTCAGAGGCCTAAACGAAGGAATTTGGGTAAAATCCCGTGATCCCGGGTCTGTGCCCTGAGTCCAATTTCTCGGGCCTTATCCTATCAACCCACCAAATTTCGGCCCATTTCAACACCGTCGCGACAAATGACAAAATTGTCCCTCGTGCGATTTTGCATTGTTAATTTTCTTTCCAACACATCTTCGTCCAGACATAATTAAAAAGGAAATTAATTATTCGAAGGCTTAAACGAAGGAATTTAGCCAAAATCCCGTGATCCCGAGTCTGTACCCCGAGTCCAATTTCTTGGGCCGTTTCCAACCAGCCTACCAAATTTAGGCCCATTCCGACACTGTCGCGATAAATGGCAAAATTGCCCATAGTGCGATTTTGCGCTGTTAATTTTTTGTCCAACACTTCTTCAACCTGACAAAATTATTACGAAAATTAATTAGTCGAAGACCTAAATGAAGGAATCTTGCTAAAATCCCGTTATTCTGGGTCTGTACCCCAAGCCCATTCTCGAGCCATTTCCAATCAACCTGCCAAATTTCGGCCCATTCCGACAACGTCGTGACAAATTACAAAATTGCCCCTGGTGCGATTTTGCGTTGTTAATTTTTTGTCCAACACTTCCTCAACCTGACATAATTAATACAGAAATTAATTATTCGGAGGCCTAAACAAAGGAATTTGGCTAAAATCCCGTGATCCCGGGTCTGTGCCCCGAGTCCTATTTCTCGGGTCGTTTCCAATCAACTTGCTAAATTTCGACCCATTCCGACACCGACGCGAAAAATGACAAAATCGCCCCTGGTGCGATTTTGCTTTGTAATTGTCTTTCCAACACTGCTTCAACCTGACATAATTAATACGAAAATTAATTATTCGGAGGCCTAAACAGAGGAATTCAGCTAAAATCCTGTGATCCCAGGTCTGTATCCCGAGTCCAATTTCTCGGGCCGTTTCCAATCAACCTGCAAAATTTCGGCCCATTTCGACACCGTCGCGACAAATGACAAAATTACCCCAGGTGCAATTTTGCGTTGTTAATTTTCTGTCCCACACCTCTTCATCCAGACATAATTAATACGGAAATTAATTATTCGAAGGCCTAAACGAAGGAATTTGGCTAAAATCCTGTGATACCGGGTCTGTACTCCGAGTCCAATTTCTTGGGTCGTTTCCAATCAACCTACCAAATTTCGACCCATCCCGACACCGTCGTGACGAATGACGAAATTACCCCTGGTGTGGTTTTGCTTTGTTAATTTTCTGTCCAAAACTTCTTCAACCTGATATAATTAATACGGAAATTAATTATTCGGAGTCCTAAACAAAGGAATTCGGCTAAAATCCCGTGATCCCGGGTCTGTGCCTCGAGTCCAATTTCTCGGGCCGTTTCCAATCAACCTGCCTAATTTCGGCCCATTTCGACACCGTCGCGACAAATGACAAAATTACCCCTGCTGCGATTTTGCGTTGCTAATTTTCTGTCCAACACTCCTTCATTCTGACAAAATTAATACAAAAATTAATTATCCAGAGGCCTAAAAGAAGGAATTTGGCTAAAATTATGTGATCCCGAGTCTGTGCCCCGAGTCCAAAATCTCAGGCCGTTTCCAATCAACCTGCCAAATTTTGGCCCATTCCGACACTGTCGCGAGAAATGACAAAATTGCCCCTAGTGCGGTTTTGCGTTGTTAATTTTCTGTCCAACACATCTTCATCCTGACAAAATTAATACAAAAATTAATTATTCGGAGGCCTAAACGATGGAATTTGGCTAAAATCCCGTGATCCAGGGTTTGTGCCTCGAGTCCAATTTCTCGGGCCGTTTCCAATCAACCTCTAGAATTTTTGAACATTCCGGCACAATCGTGACAAATGATAAAATTGTCGTTGGTGCGGATTTGCCAACACTTCATCCTGACAAAATTAATATGGAAATTAATTATTTGGAGGCCTAAACGAAGGAATTTGGCTAAAATCCCGTGATCCCGGGTCTGTGCCCCGAGTCCAATTTCTCGGGCCGTTTCCAATCAATCTGCCAAATTTCGGCCCATTCTGACACCATCGTGACAAATGACAAAATTGCCCATGGTGCGATTTTACGTTGTTAATTTTTTGTCCAACACTTCTACACCCTGGCAAAATTAATACGGAAATTAATTATTCGGAGGCCTAAACGAAGGGATTTGGCTAGAATCCCACGATCCTGAGTTTGTGCCCCGAGTCCAATTTCTCGGGCTGTTTTCAATCAACCTGCCAAATTTCGGCCCATTCCGACACCGTCACGACAAATGACAAAATTGCCCCTGATGCGGTTTTGCGTTGTAAATTTTCTGTCCAACACTTCTTCATCTTGACAAAATTAATACGGAAATTAATTATTCGGAGGCCTAAACAAAGGAATTTGGCTAGAATCCCGTGATCCCGGGTCTGCGCCCCGACTCCAATTTCTCGGGCCGTTTCCAATCAACTTGCCAAATTTCGGCCCATTTCGACACCATCGCGACAAATGACAAAATTGCCCCTGGTGTGATTTTACGTTGTTAATTTTCTGTCCAACACATCTTCATCCTGACAAAATTAATACGAAAATCAATTATTCGGAGGCCTAAACGATGGAATTTGGCTAAAATTACGTAATCCCGATTCTGTGCCCCGAGTCCAATTTCTCGGACCGTTTCTAATCAACCTATCGAATTTTTTCCCATTTCGGCACAATCGCGACAAATGACAAAATTGCCCCAGGTGCGGTTTTGCCAACACTTCTTCATCATGACAAAGTTAATATGGAAATTAATTATTCGGAGGCCTAAATGATGGAATTTGGCTAAAATCCCGTGATCCCGGGTCTGTGCCCCGAGTCCAATTTCTCGGGCCATTTCCAATCAACTTGCCAAATTTTGGCCCATTCTAACACCGTCGTGACAAATGACAAAATTGCCCCAGGTGCGGTTTTACGTTGTTAATTTTCTGTCCAACACTTCTACACCCTGGCAAAATTAATACGAAAGTTAATTATTCGGAGGCCTAAACGAAGGAATTTTGCTAAAATCTCGTTATCCCGGGATTGTGCCCCGAGTCCAATTTCTCAGGCTATTTTCAATCAATCTGCCAAATTTCGGCCCATTCCGACACCGTCGTAAAAAATGATAAAATTGCCCATGATGCAGTATTGCGTTGTAAATTTTCTGTCCAACACTTCTTCATCTTGACAAAATTAATATGGAAATTAATTATTCGGAGGCCTAAACGAAGGAATTTGGCTAGAATCCCGTGATCCCGGGTCTGTGCCCCGAATCCAATTTCCTGGGCCGTTTCCAATCAACCTGCCAAATTTCGGCCCATTCCGACACCGTCGCAAAAAATGACAAAATTGCCCCTAGTGCAGTATTGCATTGTAAATTTTCTGTCCAACACTTCTTCATCTTGACAAAATTAATATGGAAATTAATTATTTGGAGGCCTAAACGAAAGAATTTGGATAGAATCCCGTGATCCCGAGTCTGTGCCCCGAATCCAATTTCTCGGGCCGTTTCCAATCAACCTGCCAAATTTCGGCCCATTCCGACACCGTTGCGACAAATGACAAAATTGCCACTGGTGCGGTTTTACGTTGTTAATTTTCTGTCCAACAATTCTTCATCCTAAAAAACTTAATATGGAAATTAATTGATCGGAGGCCTAAACGAAGGAATTTGGCTAAAATCTCTTGATCCCGGGTCTGTGCCTCGATTCCAATTTCTCGGGCCGTTTTCGATCAACCTGTCAAATTTCAGCCCGTTCTGACACTGTCGCATTAAATGACAAAATTGCCCCTGGTGCTGTTTTGCGTTGTTAATTTTTTGTCCAACAATTCTTCATCCTGAAAAAAATTAATACGGAAATTAATTGATCGGAGGCCTAAACGAAGGAATTTGGCTAAAATCTCTTGATCCCGGGTCTGTGCCTCGAGTCCAATTTCTCGAGCTGTTTCCAATCAACCTGTCAAATTTTAGCCCATTTCGACACCGTCGCGTCAAATGACGAAATTGCCCTTGGTGCGGTTTTACGTTGTTAATTTTCTGTCCAGCACTTTTTCATCCTGCCAAAATTAATCCTAAAATTAATTATTCGGAGGCCTAAACGATGCAATTTGGCTAAAATCCCGTGATCCCGGGTCTGTGCCCCAAGTCCAATTTCTCGGGGCGTTTCCAATCAACCTGCCAAATTTCAGCCCATTACAACACCGTCGCGACAAATGACGAAATTACCCTTGGTGCGGATTTGCGTTGTCAATTTTCTGTCTGTCACATCTTCATCCTGACATAATTAATAAAGAAATTAATTATTCGGAGACCTAAACGAAGGAATTTGGCTAAAATACCATGATCCCGGGTCTGTTTCCCATGTCCAATTTCTCGGGCCGTTTCCAATCAACCTACCAAATTTTAGTCCATTCCGACACAGTCACGACAAATGACAAAATTACCCCTGGTGCGATTTTGTGTTGTTAATTTTCTGTCCAACACTTCTTCATCCTGACAAAATTAATCCAAAAATTAATTATTCGGAGGCCTAAACGATGGAATTTGGCTAAAATCCCATGATCCTGGGTCTGTGCCCCAAGTCCAATTTCTCGGACCGTTTCCAATCAACCTACCAAATTTCGGCCCACTCCGACACCGTCGCGACAAATGATAAAATTGGCCCCGGTGCAATTTTGCGTTGTTAATTTTCTGTTCAACACTTCTTTATCCTGAAAAAATTAATACGAAAACTAATCATTCGATGGCCTAAATGAAGGAATTTAGCTAAAATCCCGTGATCCCGAGCTTGTGCCCCAAGTCCAGTTTCTTGGGCCGTTTCCAATCAACATGCCAAATTTCAGCCCATTCCGACACCATCGTGGCAAATGACAAAATTGCCCCTGATGCGGTTTTACGTTGTTAATTTTCTGTTCAACACATCTTCATCCTAACATAATTAATACAGAAATTAATTATTCGGAGGCCTGAACGAAGGAATTCGGCTAAAATCCCGTGATCCAGGGTCTGTGCCCCGAGTCCAAATTCTCGGGCCGTTTCCAATCAACCTGCCAAATTTCGGCACATTCCGTCACCGTCGCGGCAAATGACAAAATTACCCGTAGTGCGGTTTTGCGTTGTTAATTTTCTGTCCAACACTTCTTCATCATCACAAAATTAATACGAAAATTAATTATTCGAAGGCCTAAATGAAGGAATTTGGCTAAAATCCTGTGATCCTGGGTCTGTGCCCCGAGTCCAACTTCTCGTGCTGTTTCCAATCAACCTCCCAAATTTCGGCCCATTCCGACACCGTCATAACAATTTACGAAATTGCCCCTGGTGCGGTTTTGCGTTGTTAATTTTCTGTCCAACACTTCTTCAACCTGACATAATTAATACAGAAATTAATTATTCAGAGGCCTAAATGAAGGAATTCGGCTAAAATCCCCTAGTCTCGGGTCTGTGCCCCGAGTCCAATTTCTCGGGTCGTTTCCAATCAACTTGCCAAATTTCGACCTATTCCACCACCGACGCGACAAATGACAAAATTGCCCCTGGTGCGATTTTACTTTGTAATTGTCTGTCCAACACTTCTTCAACCTGATATAATTAATACGGAAATTAATTATTTGGAGGCCTAAACGAAGGACTTTGGTTAAAATCCCGTGATCCAGGGTCTGTGCCCTGAGTCCAATTTCTCGGGCCGTTTCCAATCAACCGGCCAAATTTCGGCTCAGTCCGACACCGTCGCGAGAAATGACAAAATTGCCCCAGGTGCGATTTTGCGTTGTTAATTTTCTGTCCAACACTTCTTCATCCTGACATAATTAATACGAAAATTAATTATTCGGAAGCCTAAACGAAGGAATTCGGCTAAAATCCCGTGATCCCGGGTCTGTGCCCCGAGTCCAATTTCTCGGGTCGTTTCCAATCAACCTACCAAATTTCGACCCATCCCGACACTGTCGCGACAAATGACGAAATTATCCCTGGTGTGGTTTTGCTTTGTTAATTTTCAGTCCAATACTTCAACCTGATATAATTAATACAGAAATTAATAATTTGGACGCCTAAACGAAGGAATTAGGCTAAAATCCCGTGATCCCGGGTCAGTGCCCCGACTCTAATTTCTCGGGCCGTTTCCAATCAACCTGCTAAATTTCAGCCCATTCTGACACTGTCGCGACAAATGACAAAATTGTCCCCGGTGCGGTTTTGCGTTGTTAATTTTCTGTCCAACACTTCTTCATCCTGACAAAATTAATCCAAAAATTAATTATTCGGAGGCCTAAACGATGGGAGTTGGCTAAAATACCATGATCTCGGGTCTGTGCCCCAAATCCAATTTCTCGGGCCGTTTCCAATCAACCTACCAAATTTCGGCCCATTCCGACACCGTCGCGACAAATGATAAAATTGCCCCTAGTGCGGTTTTGAGTTGTTAATTTTCTGTCCAACACTTCTTCATCCTGACAAAATTAATGCGAAAACTAATTATTCGGTGGCCTAAATGAAGGAATTTAGCTAAAATCCCGTGATCCCGGGTCTGTGCCCCGAGTCCAATTTCTTGGGCCGTTTCCAATCAACATGCCAAATTTCAGCCCATTCCCACACCGTCGCGGCAAATAACAAAATTGCCCCTGGTGCGATTTTGCGTTGTTAATTTTCTGTTCAACACATCTTCATCCTGACATAATTAATAAGGAAATTAATTATTCGGAGACCTAAATGAAGGAATTTGGCTAAAATCCCGTGATCTCGGGTCTGTTCCCGAAGTCCAATTTCTCGAGCCGTTTCCAATCAACTTGTCAAATTTCGGCCCATTTCGACATCGTCATGACAAATGACAAAATTACCCCTGGAGCGATTTTGCGTTGTTTATTTACTGTCCAACACTTCTTCAACATGACAAAATTATTACGGAAATCAATTATTCGGAGGCCTAAACGAAGGAATTTGGCTAGAATCTCGTGATCCAGGGTCTGTGCCCCAAGTCCAATTTCTGGGGCCGTTTCAAATCAACCTGCCAAATTTCGGTACATTCCAACACCGTCGTGGCAAATGACAAAATTGCCCCTGGTGCGATTTTTCGTTGTTAATTTTTTGTCCAACAGTTCTTCATCTTCACAAAATTAATACGAAAATTAGATATTCGAAGGCCTAAACGAAGGAATTTGGCTAAAATCCCGTGATCCTAGGTCTGTGCCCCGAGTCCAATTTCTCGGGCCGTTTCCAATCAACCTACTAAATTTCGGCCCATTCCGACACCATCGTGACAAATTACAAAATTGCCCCTGGTGCGGTTTTGCGTTGTTAATTTTCTGTCCAACACTTCTTCAACCTGACATAATTAATACAGAAATTAATTATTCGGAGGCCTAAACGAAGGAATTTGGCTAAAATCCCCTGATCTGAAATATATGCCCCGAGTCCAATTTCTCGAGTCGTTTCCAATCAACTTGCCAAATTTCGACCTATACCGACACCGACGCGACAAATGACAAATTGCCCCTGGTGCGGTTTTGCTTTGTAATTGTCTGTCCAACACTTCTTCAACCTGACATGATTAATACAAAAATTAATTATTTGGAGGCCTAAATGAAGGAATTCGGCTAAAATCCCGTGATCCAAGGTCTGTGCCCCGAGTCCAAGTTCTCGGGCCGTTTCCAATCAACTTGCCAAATTTCGGCCCATTCCGACACCGTCATGAAAAATGACAAGATTGCCCTTGATGCGATTTTGCGTTGTTAATTTTCTGTCCAACACTTCTTCATCCTGACATAATTAATACGAAAATTAATTATTAGGAGGCCTAAACGAAGGAATTCGTTAATATCCCGTGATCCTGGGTCTGTGCCCCGAGTCCAATTTCTCGGATCGTTTCCAAACATCCTACCAAATTTCGACACATCCAGACACCGTCGCGACTAATGACGAAATTGCCCCTAGTGCGGTTTTGCGTTGTTAATTTTCTGTCCAACACTTTTTCAACCTGATATAATTAATACAGAAATTAATTATTTGGAGGCCTAAACAAAGGAATTCGGCTAAAATCCCGTGATCCCGAGTCTGTGCCCCGACTCCAATTTCTCGGGTCGTTTCCAATCAACCTACCAAATTTCAGCCCATTCCGACACCATCGCGACAAATGACGAAATTGCTCCCTGTGCGATTTTGCGTTGTTAATTTTCTGTCTAACACTTCTTCATCCAGACAAAATTAATCCAAAAATTAATTATTCGAAGGCCTAAATGATGGAATTTGGCTAAAATCCCATGATGCCGGGTCTATGCCCCAAGTCCAATTTCTAGGGCCGTTTCCAAGCAACCCTACCAAATTTTGGCCCATTCCGACACCGTCGCGACAAATGATAAAATTGCTCTTGGTGAGATTTTATGTTGTTAATTTTCTGTCCAACACTTCTTCATTTTGACAAAATTAATACAAAAATTAATTATTCGGTAGCCTAAATGAAGGAATTTAGCTAAAATCCCGTGATCTCGGGTCTGTGCCCCGAGGCAAATTTCTCGGGCCGTTTCCAATCAACACGCCAAATTTCGGCCCATTCTGATACCGTCGCGGCAAATGACAAAATTGTCCCTAGTGCGATTTTGCGTTGTTAATTTTCTGTCCAACACATCTTCATCCTGACATAATTAATAAGGAAATTAATTATTCGGAAGCCTAAACGAAGGAATTTGGCTAAAATTCCGTGATCTCGGGTCTGTTCCCGAAGTCCAATTTCTCGGGCCGTTTCCAATCAACCTCTAGAATTTTTGCCCATTCTGGCACAATCGCTACAAATGGCAAATTTGCCCTTGGTGCGATTTTGCCAGCACTTCATCCTGACAAAATTAATATGAAAATTAATTATTTGGAGGCCTGAACGAAGGAATTCGGCTAAAATCCCGTGATCCCGGGTCTGTGCCCCGAGTCAAATTTTTCGAGCCGTTTCCAATCAACCTGCCAAATTTCGGCCCATTCCGACACCATCGCGACAAATGACAAAATTGCCCCTGGTGCGGTTTTACGTTGTTAATTTTCTATCCAACACTTCTTCATCCTGATAAAATTAATGCGAAAACTAATTATTCGGTGGCCTAGATGAAGGAATTTAGCTAAAATCCCGTGATCCCGGGTCTGTGCCCCGAGTCCAATTTCTTGGGCCGTTTCCAATCAACATGCCAAATTTCAGCCCATTCCCACACCGTCGCGGCAAATGACAAAATTGCCCCTGGTGCGATTTTACGTTGTTAATTTTCTGCTCAACATATCTTCATCCTGACATAATTAATAAGGAAATTAATTATTCGGAGGCCAAAATGAAGGAATTTGGCTAAAATCCCGTGATCTAGGGTCTGTTCCCGAAGTCCAATTTCTCGAGCCGTTTCCAATCAACCTATCAAATTTCGGCCCATTTCGACATCGTCACGACAAATGACAAAATTACCCCTGGAGCGATTTTGCGTTGTTAATTTACTGTCCAACACTTCTTCAGCATGATAAAATTATTACGGAAATTAATTATTCGGAGGCCTAAACGAAGGAATTTGGCTAAAATCCAGTGATCCCGGGTTTGTACCCCGAGTCCAATTTCTCGGGCTGTTTTTAATCAACCTGCCAAATTTCGGCCCATTCCGACATCGTCGCGACAAATGGCAAAATTGCCCTTAATGCGATTTTGCACTGTAAATTTTCTGTCCAACACTTCTTCATCTTAACAAAAATAATACGGTAATTAATTATTCGGAGGCCTAAAAGAAGGAATTTAGCTAAAATTCCATGATCCCGGGTCTGTACCCAGAGTCCAAAATCTCGAGCCGTTCCCAATCAACCTGCCAAATTTCGGCCCATTCCGACACCGTCGCGACAAATGACAAAATTGCCCCTGGTGCGGTTTTGCGTTTTTAATTTTCAGTCCAACACATCTTTGTCATAACAAAATTAATACGGAAAATAATTATTCGGAGGCCTAAAACCTGCCAAATTTTGACCCATTATGACACCGTCGCGGCAAATTATAAAATTACCCCGGTGCGGTTTTGAGTTGTTAATTTTCTGTCCAACACTTCATCCTGACCAAATTAATAAGGAAAATAATTATTCGGAGGCCTAAACGAAGGAATTTGGCAAAAATTCCATGATCCCGAGCCTATAGCCCGAGTCCAATTTCTTGGGCCGTTTCCCATCAACCTGCCAAATTTCGGCCCATTACGACACCGTCGCGACAAATGACAAAATTGCCCCTAGTGCGGTTTTGCGTTGTTAATTTTCTGTCCAACACATCTTCATCCTGACATAAGTAATAAGGAAATTAATTAATCGGAAGCCTAAACGAAGGAATTTGGCTAAAATTCCGTGATCTCGGGTCTGTTCCCGAAGTCCAATTTCTCGGGCCGTTTCCAATCAACCTGCCAAATTTTGGCCCATTCCGACACCGTCGCGACAAATGATGAAATTACCCCTGGTGCGATTTTGCGTTGTTAATTTTCTATCCAACACTTCTTCAACATGACAAAATTATTACGAAAATTAATTATTCGGAGGCCTAAACAAAGGAATTTGGGTAGAATCCCGTGATCCAGGGTCTGTGCCTTGAGTCCAATTTCTCGGGCCGTTTCCAATCAACTAGTCAAATTTCGACCCATTCTGACACCGTCGCGGCAAATTATAAAATGACCCCTGGTGCGGTTTTGAGTTGTTAATTTTCTGTCCAACACTTCATCCTGATCGAATTAATAAGGAAATTAATTATTCGGTGGCCTAAACGAAGGAATTTGGCAAAAATCCCATAATCCCGAGCCTGTAGCTCGAGTCCAATTTCTTGGGCCGTTTCCCATCAACCTGCCAAATTTCGGCCCATTCCGGCACCGTCGCGACAAATGACAAAATTGCCCCTGGTGCGATTTTACGTCGTTAATTTTCTGTCCAACACATCTTCATCTTGACATAATTAATAAGGAAATTAATTATTCGGAAGCCTAAATGAAGGAATTTAGCTAAAATCCCGTGATCTCGGGTCTGTTCCCGAAGTCCAATTTCTCAGGCCGTTTCCAATCAACCTGCCAAATTTTGGCCCATTCCGACATTGTCGCGGCAAATGACAAAATTACCCCGAGTACGATTTGCGTTGATAATTTTTTGTCCAACACTTCTTCAACCTGACAAAATTATTACGAAAATTAATCACTCGGAGGCCTAACGAAGGAATTTGGCTAGAATTTCGAGATCCTGGGTCTGTGCCTCGAGTCCAATTTCTCAGGCCATTTCCAATCAACCTACCAAATTTGGGCCCATTCTGATACCATCGCGACAAATAACAAAATTACCACTAGTGCGATTTTGCATTGTTAATTTTGTGTCCAACACTTCTTCAACATGACAAAATTATTACGGAAATTAATTATTCGGAGGCATAAACGAAGGAATTTAGCTAGAATCCCGTGATCCTGGGTCTGTGCCCCGAGCCCAATTTCTCGGGCCATTTCCAATCAACCTGCCAAATTTCTGTCCATTCTGACACCGTCGCGACAAATGACAAAATTGCTCCAGGTCCGGTTTTGCGTTGTTAATTTTCTGTTCAACACTTCATCCTGACCAAATCAATAAGGAAATTAATTATTCGGAGGCCTAAATGAAGGAATTTGGCTAAAATCCCGTGATCCAGGGTCTGTGCCCTGAGTCCAATTTCTCGGGCCGTTTCCAATCAACATGCCAAATTTAGGTCCATTTCGACACCGTCGCGGCAAATGACAAAATTGCCCCTAGTGCGATTTTACGTTGTTAATTTTCTGTCCAACACATCTTCATCTTGACATAATTAATAAGAAAATTAATTATTCGGAAGCCTAAACGAAGGAATTTGGCTAAAATCCCGTGATCTCGAGTTTGTTCCCGAAGTCCAATTTCTTGGCCCGTTTCCAATCAACCTGCCAAATTTTGGCCCATTCCGACACCGTCACGACAAATGACAAAATTACCCCTGGTGCGATTTTGCGTTGTTAATTTTCTGTCCAACACTACTTCAACATGACAAAATTATGGAAATTAATTATTCGGAAGCCTAAACGAAGGAATTTGGGTAGAATCCCGTGATCCAGGGTCTGTGCCCCGAGCTCAATTTCTCGGGCCGTTTCCAATCAAACTGCCAAATTTCTGCCCATTCCGACACCGTCACGACAAAGGACAAAATTGCCCCAAGTGCGGTTTTGCGTTGTTAATTTTCTATCCAACACTTCTTCATCCTGACAAAATTAATCCGAAAATTAATTATTCGGAGGCCTAAATGTTGGAATTTGGCTAAAATCTCGTTATCCCAGGCCTGTGCCCCGAGTCCAATTTCTTGGGCCGTTTCCAATCAACATGCCAAATTTCGGTCCATTTCGACACCGTCGCGGCAAATGACAAAATTGCCCCTGGTGTGGATTTACGTTGTTAATTTTCTATCCAACACATCTTCATTCTAACATAATTAATAAGGAAATTAATTATTCGGAGGCCTAAACGAAGGAGTTTGGCTAAAATCCCGTGATACCGAGTCTGTTCCCCATGTCCAATTTCTCGGGCCGTTTCCAATCAACCTGCCAAATTTCGGCCCATTTCGACACCGTCGCAACAAATGACAAAATTGCCTCTGGTGCGGTTTTGCGTTGTTAATTTTCTGTCGAACATTTCTTCATCCTGACAAAATTAATACTTAAATTAATTATTCGGAGGCCTAAACGAAGGAATTTGGCCCAAATCTCGTGATCCCGGGTCCGTGCCCCGAGTCCAATTTCTCGAGCCGTTTCCAATCAACCTGCCAAATTTCAGCTCATTCCGACACCGTTGCGACAAATGAGAAAATTGCCCCTGGTACGATTTTGTGTCGTTAATTTTCTGTCCAACACTCTTCATCCTGACAAAATTAATACGATAATTAATTATTCGGAGGCCTAAAGGAAGGGATTTGGCTAAAATCTTATGATCCCGGGTCTGTGCCTCGAGTACAATTTCTTGGGCCGTTTCCAATCAACCGGCCAAATTTCGGCCCATTCCGACACCGTCGCAACAAATTACAAAATTGCCCCTTGTGTGGTTTTGCGTTGTTAATTTTCTGTCCAACACTTCTTCATCCTGACAAAATTAATACTGAAATTAATTATTAGGAGGCCTAAACGATGGAATTTGGCTAAAATCTCGTGATCCCGGGTATGTGCCCCGAGTCCAATTTCTCGGGCCGTTACCAATCAACCTGCCAAATTTTGGCCCATTCCGACACCGTCGCGACAAATGACAAAATTACCCCTGGGGCGGTTTTGCCAACACTTCTTCATCCTGACAAAATTAACACGGATATTAGTTATTCGGAGGCCTAAATGAAGGAATTTGGCTAAAATCCCATGATCCCAAGTTTGTACCCTAAGTCCAATTTCTCGGGCCGTTTCCAATCAACCTGCCAAATTTCAGCCCATTCCGACACCGTCGCGACAAATGACAAAATTGTCCCTCGTATGGTTTTGCGTTGTTAATTTTCTTTCCAACACATCTTCATCCAGACATAATTAATAAGGAAATTAATTATTCGAAGGCCTAAACAAAGGAATTTGGCTAAAATCCCGTGATCCCGGGTCTGTACCCTAAGTCCAGTTTCTCGGGCCGTTTTAAACCAACGTACCAAATTTTGGCCCATTACAACACTGTAGTGACAAATGGCAATATTGCCCCTGGTGCGATTTTGTGTTGTTAATTTTCTGTCCAACACTTCTTCAACCTGACAAAATTATTACGAAAATTTATTAGTCGAAGACCTAAACGAAGGAATTTGGCTAAAATCCCGTGACCCTGGGTCTGTGCCCCGAGCCCAATTTCTCGGGCCGTTTCCAATCAACCTGCCAGATTTCAGCAAATTCCTACAACGTCGTGACGAATTACAAAATTGCCCCTGGTGCGGTTTTGCGTTGTTAATTTTCTGTCCAACACTTTTTCAACTTGATATAATTAATACAGAAATTAATTATTTGGAGGCCTAAACAAAGGAATTCGGCTAAAATCCCGTGATCCCGGGTCTGTGCCCCGAGTCCAATTTCTCGGGTCGTTTCCAATCAACTTGCCAAATTTCGACCCATTCCAACACCGACGCGACAAATGATAAAATCGCCCCTGTTGCGATTTTGCTTTGTAATTGTCTGTCCAACACTGCTTCAACCTAACATAATTAATACGAAAATTAATTATTTGGAGGCCTAAACGAAGAAATTTGGCTAAAATCCAGTGATCCTAAGTCTGTGCCCCGAGTCCAATTTCTCGGGCCTTTTCCAATCAACCTGCAAAATTTCGGCCCATTCCGACACCGTCGCGACAAATGACAAAATTGCCCCCGATGCGATTTTGCGTTGTCAATTTTCTGTCTAACACTTCTTCACCCTGACATAGTTAATATGGAAATCAATTATTCGGAGGCCTAAACGAAGGAGTTCGGCTAAAATCCCGTGATCCCAGGTCTGTGCCTCGAGTCAAATTTCTCAGGTCGTTTCCAATCAACCTACCAAATTTCGACCCATCCCAACAACGTCGTGACAAATGATGAAATTGCACCTGGTGCGGTTTTGCTTTGTTAATTCTCTGTCCAATACTTCCTCAACCTGATATAATTAATATGGAAATTAATTATTTGGAGGCCTAAACGAAGGAATTCGGCTAAAATCCCATGAACCCGAGTCTGTACCCCGAGTCCAATTTCTCGGGCCGTTTCCAATCAACCTGCCTAATTTCGGCCCATTTCAACACCGTCGCGACAAATGACAAAATTGCCCTTGGTGCGGTCTTGCGTTGTTAATTTTCTGTCCAACACTTCTTCATTTTGACTAAATTAATACGATAATTAATTATTTGGAGGCCTAAAAGAAGGAATTTAGCTAAAATTCCATGATCCGAGTCCGTGCCCAGAGTCCAAAATCTCGGGCCGTTCCCAATCAACCTGCCAAATTTCGGCCCATTCTGACACCGTCGCGACAAATGACAAAATTGCCCCTAGTGCGGTTTTGCGTTTTTAATTTTCTGTCAAACACATCTTCATCCTGACAAAATTAATACGGAAAATAATTATTCGGAGGCCTAAACGATGGAATTTGGCTAAAATCCCCTGATCCCGAGTCTGCACCCCGAGTCCAATTTCTTGGGCCGTTTTCAATCAACCTCTAGAATTTTTGCCCATTCCGGCACAATCGCGACAAATGCCAAATTTGCCCTTGGTGCGGTTTTGCCAACACTTCATCCTGACCAAATTAATAAGGAAATTAATTATTCGGAGGCCTAAACGAATGAATTTGGATAAAATCCCGTGATCTCGGGTCCGTGCCCCGAGTCCAATTTCTTGGGCCGTTTCCCATCAACCTGCCAAATTTCGGCCCATTACGACACCGTCGCGACAAATGACAAAATTGCCCCAGGTGCGTTTTTACGTTGTTAATTTTCTATCCAACACATCTTCATCCTGACGTAATTAATAAGGAAATTAATTATTCGGAAGCCTAAACGAAGGAATTTGGCTAAAATCCCGTGATCTCAGGTCTATTCCTGAAGTCCAATTTCTCGGGCCGTTTCCAATCAACCTGCCAAATTTTGGCCCATTCCGACACCGTCGCGACAAATGACAAAATTACCCCTGGTGCGATTTTGCGTTGTTAATTTTCTAGCCAACACGTCTTTAACATGACAAAATTATGGAAATTAATTATTCGGAGGCCTAAATGAAGGAATTTGGGTAGAATCCCGTGATCCAGGGTCTGTGCCCTGAGCCCAATTTCTCGGGCCGTCTCCAGTCAACCTGCCAAATTTCTGCCCATTCCGACACCGTCACGACAAATGACAATATTGCCCCAGGTGCGGTTTTGCGTTGTTAATTTTCTATCCAACACTTCTTCATCCTAACATAATTAATAAGGAAATTAATTATTCGGAGGCCTAAACGAAGGAGTTTGGCTAAAATCCCGTGATACCAAGTCTGTTCCCCATGTCCAATTTCTCGGGCCGTTTCCAATCAACCTGCCAAATTTTGGCCTATTCCGACATCCTCGTGGCAAATGACAAAATTACCCTTGGTACGATTTTGAGTTGCTAATTTTTTGTCCAACACTTCTTCAATCTGATAAAATAATTACGAAAACTAATTACTCGGAGGCCTAAACGAAGGAATTTAGCTAGAATTTCGAGATCCTGGGTCTGTGCCCCGAGTCCAATTTCTCGGGCCATTTCCAATCAACCTGCCAAATTTGGGCCCATTCCGACACCATCGCAACAAATGATAAAATTACCACTGGTGCGATTTTGCGTTGTTAGTTTTGTGTCCAACACTTCTTCAACATGACAAAATTATTACGGAAATTAATTATTCGGAGGCCTAAACGAAGGAATTTAGCTAGAATCCCGTGATCCTGGGTCTATGCCCCGAGTCCAATTTCTCGGGTCGTTTCCAATCAACCTACCAAATTTCGACCCATTCTGACACCATCGCGGCAAATTATAAAATTACCCCTGGTGCGGTTTTGAGTTGTTAATTTTCTGTCCAACACTTCATCCTGACCAAATTAATAAGGAAATTAATTATTCGGAGGCCTAAACGAAGGAATTTGGCAAAAATCCCATGATCCCGAGTCTGTAGCCCGAGTCCAATTTCTTGGGCCGTTTCCCATCAACCTGCCAAATTTCAGCCCATCACGACACCGTCGCGACAAATGACAAAATTGCCCATGGTGTGGTTTTACGTTGTTAATTTTCTGTCCAACACATCTTCATCTTGACATAATTAATAAGGAAATTAATTATTCGGACGCCTAAACGAAGGAATTAGGCTAAAATCCCATGATCTCGGGTCTGTTCTCGAAGTCCAATTTCTCGGGCCATTTCCGATAAACCTGCCAAATTTTAGCTTATTTCGACACCATCACGACAAATGGCAAAATTACCCCTGGTGCGATTTTGCATTGTTAATTTCTATCCAACACTTCTTCAACATGACAAAATTATTACGAAAATTAATTATTCGGAGGCCTAAATAAAGGTATTTGGAAAAAATCCCGTGATCCCGGGTCTGTGCCCCGAGTCCAATTTCTCGGGCCGTTTCCAATCAATCGGCCAAATTTAGGCCCGTTCGACAACGTCGTGACAAATGACACAATTGCCCCTGGTGCGGATTTGCATTATTAATTTTCTGTCCAACACTTCTTCATCTTGACATAATTAATACCGAATTAATTATTCGGAGGCCTAAACGAAGGAATTCGGCTAAAATCCCGTGATCCTGGGTTTGTACCCCGAGTCCAATTTCTCGGGCTATTTTCAATCGAGCAGCGAAATTTCGGCCTATTTCGACACCGTCACGACAAATGACAAAATTGCCCCTGGTACAGTTTTGCGTTGTTAATTTTCTGTCCAACACTTCTTCATCTTGACAAAACTAATACAGAAATTAATTATTCAGAGGCCTAAAGGAAGGAATTTGGCTAGAATCCCGTGATCTCGGATCTGTGCCCAGAATCTCGGATCTGTGCCCAGAATCCAAATTCTCGGGCCGTTTCCAATCAACCTGCCAAATTTCGGCCCATTCCGACACCATCGTGACAAATGACAAAATTGCCACGGGTGCGGTTTTGCGTTGTTAATTTTCTGTCCAACACTTCTTCATCCTGAAAAAATAGATACGGATATTGATTATTCGGAGGCCTAAATGAAGGAACTTGGCTAAAATCTCGTAATCCCTGTTCTGTGCCCCGACTCCAATTTCTCGAGTCGTTTCCAATCAACCTGCCAAATTTCAGCCCATTCCGACACCATCGTGACAAATGACAAAATTGCCCCCGGTGCGATTTTGCGTTTTTCATTTTCTATCCAGCACTTCTTCATCCTGACATAATTAATCCGAAAATTAATTATTCTGAGGCCTAAACGATGGAATTTGGCTAAAATCCCGTGATCCCAGGTCTGTGCCCCAAGTCCAATTTCTCGGGCCGTTTCCAATCAACCTACCAAATTTCAGCCCATTCAGGCACCGTCGCGACAAATGATAAAATTGCCCGTGGTGCGGTTTTGCGTTGTTAATTTTCTGTCCAACACTTCTTCATCCTGACAAAATTAATACGAAAACTAATTATTCGGTGGCCTAAATGAAGGAATTTACCTAAAATCCCGTGATCCCGGGTCTGTGCCCCGAGTCTAATTTCTCGGGCCATTTCCAATCAACATGCCAAATTTCTGCCCATTCCGACACTGTCGCGGCAAATGACAAAATTGCCCCTGGTGCAGTTTTATGTTGTTGATTTTCTGTTCAACACATCTTCATCCTGACATAATTAATAAGGAAATTAATTATTCGAAGGCCCAAACGAAGGAATTTGGCTAAAATCTCGTGATCTCGGGTCTGTGCCTCGAGTCCAATTTCTTCGGGCCGTTTCCAATCAACCTGCCAAATTTTGGCCCATTATGACACCGTCACGACAAATGACAAAATTGGCCTTGGTACGGTTTTGCGTTGTTAATTTTCTGTCGAACACTTCTTCATCTTCACAAAATTAATACGGAAATTAATTATTCGAAGGCCTAAACGAAGGAATTTGGCTAAAATCCCGTGATCCCGGGTATGTGCCCCGAGTCCAATTTCTCGAACTGTTTCCGATCAACATGCGAAATTTCAGCCCATTCCGACACCGTTGTGACAAATGACAAAATTGGCCCTGGTGCGGTTTTGCGATGTTAATTTTCTATCCAACACTTCTTCATCCTGACAAAATTAATACGGAAATTAATTATTCGGAGGCCTAAACGAAGGAATTTGGCTAAAATCTCGTGATCTCGGGTCTATGGCCCGAGTCCAATTTCTCATGCCGTTTCCAATTAACCGGCCAAATTTTGGCCCATTCCGACACCGTCACGACAAATGACAAAATTGCCCCTGGTGTGGTTTTGCATTGTTAATTTTCTGTCCAACACTTCTTCATCCTGACATAAGTAATACAGATATTAATTATTCGAAGGCCTAAACGAAGGAATTCGGCTAAAATCCTGTGATCCCGGGTCTGTGCCCCGAGTCCAATTTCTCGGGCCGTCTCCAATCAACTTGCCAAATTTCGGCCCATTCCGACACCGTCGCGACAAATGACAAAATTGCCCCAGGTGCGATTTTGCGTTGTTACTTTTTCGAAGAACACTTCATCCTGACAAAATTAATACTTAAATTAATTATTCGGAGGCCTAAACGATGGAATTTGGCTAAAATATCGTGATCCCGGGTCAATGCCCCGGGTCCAATTTTTCGGGTCATTTCCAATCAACCTGCCAAATTTCAACCCATTCTGACACCTTCGCGACAAATGACAAAATTGCCCCTGGTGCGGTTTTGCGTTGTTAATTTTCTGTCCAACAGTTCTTCATCCTAACAAAATTAATCTGAAAAATAATTATTTTGTAGGCCTTAACAATGGAATTTGGCAAAAATCACGTGATCCCGGGTCTGTGCCCCAAGTCAAATTTCTCGGGCTGTTTCCAATCAACCTGCCAAATTTTGTCCCATTCCGACACCGTCGCGATGAATGATAAAATTGCCCCTGGTGTGGTTTTATGCTGTTAATTTTCTGTCCAGCACTTCTTCATCCCAACAAAATTAATACGAAAATTAATTATTCGGTAGCCTAAACGAAGGAATTCGGCTAAAATCCTGTGATCCCGGGTCTGTGCCCCAAGTCCAATTTCTCGGGTCGTTTCCAATCAACCTACCAAATTTCGACCCATCCCGACATCGTCGCGACAGATGACAAATTTACCCCTGGTGCGATTTTCCTTTGTTAATTTTCTGTCCAATACTTCTTCAACCTGATATAATTAATATGGAAATTAATTATTCGGAGGCCTAAATGAAGGAATTCGGCTAAAATCCCGTGATCCCGGGTCTGTGCCCCGAGCCCAATTTCTCGGGACATTTCCAATCAACCTGCCTAATTTCGGCCCATTTCGACACCGTCGCGACAAATGACAAAATTGCCCCTTGTGCGGTTTTGCTTTGTTAATTTTCTGACCAATAGTTCTTCAACCTGATATAATTAATATGGAAATTAATTATTCGGAGGCCTAAACGATAGAATTTGGCTAAAATCTCGTGATCCCGGGACTGTGCCCCGAGTCCAATTTCTTGGGCCATTTCCAATCAACCTGCCAAATTTCAACCTATTCCGACACCTTCGCGACAAATGACAAAATTGCCCCTGGTGCGATTTTGCGTTGTTAATTTTTTGTCCAACACTTCTTCAACCTGACAAAATTAATACGGAAATGAATTATTCGGAGGCCTAAACGAAGGAATTTGGCTAGAATTCCCAGATCCTGGGTCTGTGCCCCGAGTCCAATTTCTCGGCCGTTTCCAATCAACCTGCCTAATTTCGGCCCATTTCGACACCGTCGCGACAAATGACAAAATTGCCCCCGGTGTGGTTTTGCATTGTTAATTTTCTGTTCAATAGTTCTTCATCTTGACAAAATTAATACGAAAATTAATTATTCGGAGGCCTAAACGAAGGAATTCGGATAAAATCCCATGATCCCGGGTCTGTGCCCCGAGTCCAAAATCTCGGGCCGTTTCCAATCAACCTGCCAAATTTTGGCCAATTCCAACACCGTCGCGACAAATGACAAAATTGCCCCTGGTGCGGTTTTGCGTTGTTAATTTTCTGTCCAACACATCTTCATCCTGACAAAATTAATACGGAAATTAATTATTCGGAGCCCTAAACGATGGACTTTGGCTAAAATCCCATGATCCGGGTCTGTGCCCCGAGTCGAATTTCTCGGGCCGTTTACAATCAACCTACCGAATTTTTTCCCATTCCGGCACAATCGCGACAAATGACAAAATTGCCTCTGGTGTGGTTTTGCCAACACTTCTTCATCCTGACAAAATTAATTTGGAAATTAATTATTCGGACGCCTAAACGAAGGAATTTGGCTAAAATCCTGTGTTCCTGGGTCTGTGCCCCGAGTCCAATTTCTCGGGGCGTTTCCAATCAACCTGCCAAATTCGACCCATTTCGACACCATCGCAACAAATGAAAAAATTGCCCTTGGTGCGATTTTAAGTCGTTAATTTTCTGTCCAACACTTCTTCACACTGGCAAAATTAATACGGAAATTAATTATTCGGAGGCCTAAACGAAGGTATTTGGCTAAAATCCCGTCATCCTGGGTGTGTTCCCCGAGTCCAATTTCTCGGGCCGTTTTCAATCGACCTGCCAAATTTTGGCCCATTCCGACACTATCGCGACAAATGACAAAATTGCCCCTGGTGCGGTTTTGCATTGTTAATTTTCTGTCCAACACTTCTTCATCTTGACAAAATTAATACAGAAATTAATTATTCAGAGGCCTAAAGGAAGGAATTTGGCTAGAATCCCGTGATCTCGGATCTGTGCCCAGAATCCAATTTCTCGGACCGTTTCCAATCAACCTGCCAAATTTCGGCCCATTCCAACACCATCGCGACAAATGACAAAATTGCCAAGGGTACGATTTTGGGTTGTTAATTTTCTATCCGATATTTCTTCATCCTGAAAAAATAAATACGGATATTAATTATTCGGAGGCCTAAACGAAGGAATTTGGCTAAAATCTCGTAATCCCGGGTCTGTGCCCCGACTCCAATTTCTCCAGCCGTTTCCAATCAACCTTCCAAATTTCAGCCCATTTCGACACAGTCGTGGAAAATGACAAAATTGTCCCCGATACGGTTTTGTGTTTTTAATCTTCTGTCCAGCACTTCTTCATCCTGACATAATTAATCCGAAAATTAATTATTCCGAGGCCTAAACGATGGAATTTGGCTAAAATCCCGTGATCCCGGGACTGTGCCCCAACTCCAATTTCTCGGGCCATTTCCAATCAACCTACCAAATTTTAGCCCATTCCGACACCGTCGCGACAAATGATAAAATTGCCCCTGGTGCGGTTTTGCGTTGTTAATTTCCTGTCCAACACTTCTTCATCCTGACAAAATTAATACGAAAACTAATTATTCGACGGCCTAAAGAAAGGAATTTAGCTAAAATCCCGTGATCTCGAGTCTGTGCCCCGAGTCCAATTTCTCAGGCCATTTCCAATCAACATGCCAAATTTTGGCCCATTTCGACACCGTCGCGGCAAACGACAAAATTGCCCTTGGTGCAGTTTTGCGTTGTTGATTTTTTGTTCAACACATCTTTATCCTGACATAATTAATAAGAAAATTAATTATTCGGAGGCCTAAACGAAGGAATTTGGCTAAAATCTCGTGATCCCGGGTCTGTGCCTCGAGTCCAATTTCTTGGGCCGTTTCCAATCAACCTGCCAAATTTTGGCCCATTACGACACCGTCGTGACAAATTACAAAATTGGCCCTGGTGCGGTTTTGCGATGTTAATTTTCTATCCAACAATTCTTCATCCTGACAAAATTAATACGAAAATTAATTATTTGGAGGCCTAAACGAAGGAATTTGGCTAAAATCTCGTGATCCCGGGTCTATGCCCCGAGTCCAATTTCTCGTGCCGTTTCCAATTAACCGGCCAAATTTTGGCCCATTTCGACATCGTCGCGACAAATGACAAAATTGCCCCTGGTGTGGTTGTGCATTGTTAATTTTCTGTCCATCACTTCTTCATCCTAACATAAGTAATACAGAAATTAATCATTCGGAGGCCTAAACGAAGGAATTCGGCTAAAATCCCGTGATCCCAGGTCTGTGCCTCGAGTCCAATTTCTCGGGCCATTTCCAATCAACCTACCAAATTTCGGCCCATTCCGACACCGTCTCGACAAATCACAAAATTGCCTCTGGTGCGGTTTTGCGTTGTTAATTTTCTGTCGAACATTTCTTCATCCTGACAAAATTAATACTTAAATTAATTATTCGGAGGCCCAAACGAAGGAATTTGGCCAAAATCTCGTGACCCCGGGTCTGTGCCCCGAGTCCAATTTCTCGGGTTGTTTCCAATCAACCCGCCAAATTTCGACCCATTCCGACACTGTCGCGACAAATGACAAAATTGTTCTTGGTGCGGTTTGCGTTGTTAATTTTCTGTCCAACACTTCTTTATTCAAGCAAAATTAGTACGGAAATTAATTATTCGGAGGCCTAAACGAAAGAATTTGGCAAAAATCCTGTGATCTTGTGTCTGCGCCCCGATTCCAATTTCTCGGGCCGTTTCCAATCAACCTGCCAAATTTCAGCCAATTTTGACACCGTCGCGACAAATTACAAAATTGCCCCTAGTGCAGTTTTGCTTTGTTAATTTTCTGTCCAACACTTTTTCAACCTGACATAATCAATACGGAAATTAATTATTCGGAGGCCTAAACGAAGGAATTCGGCTAAAATCCCGTGATCTCATGGCTATGCCCTGAGTCCAATTTCTCGGTCCGTTTCCAATCAACTTGCCAAATTTCGGCCCATTCCGTCACTGTCGCGACAAATGACAAAATTATACCTAGTGTGGTTTTGCGCTGTTAATTTTCTGTCCAAAACATCTTTATCCTGACGAAATTATTACGGAAATTAATTTTTCAGAGGCCTAAATGAAGGAATTTGGCTAAAATCCCGTGATCACAGGTCTGTGCATCGAGTCCAATTTCTCGGGCCGTTTCCAATCAACTTGCCTAATTTCGACCCATTTCTACACCGTCGTGACAAATGATAAAATTGCCCCTGGTGCGGTTTTCCGTTGTTAATTTTCTGTCCAGCACTTCTTTATCCTGACGAAATTAATACGGAAATTAATTATTCGGAGGCCTAAATGAAGGAATTTGGCTAAAATCTCGTGATCCCAGATCTGTGCCCCGAGTCCAATTTCTCGAGCCGTTTCCAATCAACCTATTTAATTTTGACCCATTTCGACACCATCGCGACAAATGACAAATTTGCCCCTAGTGCGGTTTTGCGTTGTTAATTTTCTGTCCAACACTTCTTCATCCTGACAAAATTACTATGTAAATTAATTATTTGGAGGCCTAAACGAAGGAATTTCGCTAAAATCCTGTGATCCTGTGTCTGCGCCCCGATTCCAATTTCTCGGGCTGTTTCCAATCAACCTGCCAAATTTCGGCCAATTTCGACACCGTCGCGACGAATTACAAAATTGTCCCTGGTACAGTTTTACGTTTTTAATTTTCTGTCCAACACTTCTTTATCTTGACAAAATTAGTACGGAAATTAATTATTCGGAGGCCTAAACGAAGGAATTTGGGTAAAATCTAGTGATCCCAAGTCAATTCCCCGAGTCCAATTTCTCGGGCCGTTTCCAATCAACCTACTAAATTTCGGCCCATTCCGACACCGTCGCGACAAATGATAAAATTGCCCCTAGTGCGATTTTGCGTTGTTAATTTTCTGTCCAACATTTCTTCATCCTGAAAAATTACTACGGATATTAATTATTCGGAGGCCTAAACGAAGGAATTTGGCTAAAATCCCATGATCCCGAGTCTGTGCCCCGAGTCCAATTTCTCAGGCTGTTTTCAATCAACCTGCCAAATTTCAGCCCATTCCGACACCGTCGCGACAAATTACAAAATTACCCCTGGTGCGGTTTTGCTTTGTTAATTTTTGTCCAACACTTTTTCAACCTGACATAATCAATACGGAAATTAATTATTCAGAGGCCTGAACAAAGGAATTCGGCTAAAATCCCGTGATCTCAGGGCTATGCCCTGAGTCTAATTTCTCGGTTTGTTTCCAATCGACCTGCAAAATTTCGGCCCATTCCGACACCGTCGCGACAAATGACAAAATTGTCCCTGGTGCGGTTTTACGTTTTTAATTTTCTGTCCAACACTTCTTTATCTTGACAAAATTAGTACGAAAATTAATTATTCGGAGGCCTAAACGAAGGAATTTGGCTAAAATCCTGTGATCCCGAGTTAGTGCCCCGAGTCCAATTTCTCGGGCCGTTTCCAATCAACCTGCTAAATTTCGGCCCATTCTGACACCGTCACGACAAATGACAAAATTGCCCCTAGTGCGGTTTTGCGTTGTTAATTTTCTGTCGAACACTTCATTATCCTGACAAAATTAATACGAAAATTTATTATTCGGAGGCCTAAATGAAGGAATTTGGCTAAAATCCGTTGATCCCAGGTCTGTGCCCCGAGTCCAATTTCTCAGGCCGTTTCCAATCAACATGCCAAATTTCGGCCCATTTCGACACCGTCTCGACAAATCACAAAATTGCCCCTGGTGCGGTTTTGCGTTGCTAATTTTCTGTCTAACACTTCTTCAACCTAACAAAACTAATACGGAAATTAATTATTCGGAGGCCTAAACGAAGGAATTCGGCTAAAATCCCGTGATCTCGGGGCTATGCCCCGAGTCCAATTTCTTGGTCCGTTTCCAATCAACCTGCCAAATTTTGACCCATTCTGACAACGTCGCGACAAATGACAAAATTGTTCCTGGTGCGGTTTTGCGTTGTTAATTTTCTGTCCAACACTTCTTTATCCAGGCAAAAGTAGTGCGAAAATTAATTATTCGGAGGCCTAAACGAAAGAATTTGGTAAAAATCCTGGGATCCTGTGTCTGCGCCCTGATTCCATTTTCTCGAACCGTTTCCAATCAACCTGCCAAATTTCGGCCAATTCCGACACCGTCGCGACAAATTACAAAATTACCCCTAGTGCCGTTTTGCTTTGTTAATTTTCTGTCCAACACTTTTTCAACCTGACATAATCAATACGGAAATTAATTATTCGGAGGCCTAAACGAAGGAATTCGGTTAAAATCCCGTGATCTCAGGGCTTTGCCCTGAGTCCAATTTCTAGGTCCGTTTCCAATCAACCTGCCAAATTTCGGCCCATTCCGTCATCGTCGTGACAAATGACAAAATTATCCCTGGTGCGGTTTTGCGTTGTTAATTTTCTGTCCAAAACTTCTTTATCCTGACGAAATTAATACGAAAATTAATTTTTCGGAGGCCTAAATGAAGGAATTTGGCTAAAATCCCTTGATCCCAGGTCTGTGCCCCGAGTCCAACTTCTTGGGCCATTTCCAATCAACATGCCAAATTTCGGCCCATTTTGACACCGTCACGACAAATGACAAAATTATCCCTGGTGCGGTTTTGCGTTGTTAATTTTCTGTCCAAAACTTCTTTATCCTGACGAAATTAATACGGAAATTAATTTTTCGGAGGCCTAAATGAAGGAATTTGGCTAAAATCCCGTGATCACAGGTCTGTGCCCCGAGTCCAATTTCTCGGGCTGTTTCCAATCAACCTGCCTAATTTCGACCCATTTCGACACTATCGTGATAAATGACAAAATTGCCACTGGTGCGGTTTTGCGTTGTTAATTTTCTTTCCAGCACTTCTTTATCCTGACGAAATTAATACGGAAATTAATTATTCGGAGGCCTAAATGAAGGAATTTGGCTAAAATCACGTGATCCCAGATCTGTGCCCCGAGTCCAATTTCTCGAGCCGTTTCCAATCAACCTACTTAATTTCGACCCATTTCGACACCATCGCGACAAATGGCAAAATTGCCCCTGGTGCGGTTTTGCGTTGTTAATTTTCTGTCCAACACTTCTTCATCCTGACAAAATTACTATGTAAATTAATTAATTTGAGGTCTAAACGAAGGAATTTGGCTGAAATCCTGTGATCCTGTGTCTGCGCCCCGATTCCAATTTCTCGGGCCGTTTCCAATCAGCCTGCCAAATTTCGACACCGTCGCGACGAATTACAAAATTGTCCCTGGTGCGATTTTACATTTTTTATTTTCTGTCGAACACTTCTTTGTCTTGACAAAATTAGTATGGAAATTAATTATTCGGAGGCCTAAACGAAGGAATTTGGGTAAAATCTAGTGATCCCGAATCAGTTCCCCGAGTCCAATTTCTTGGGCCGTTTCCAATCAACCTGCTAAATTTCGGCCCATTCCGACACCATTGCGACAAATGATAAAATTGCCCCTGGTGCGGTTTTGTGTAATTAATTTTCTGTCCAACACTTCTTCATCCTGAAAAATTACTACGGAAATTAATTATTCGAAGGCCTAAACTAAGGAATTTGGCTAAAATCCCGTGATCCCGAGTCTATGCCCCGAGTCCAATTTCTGGGGCCGTTTTCAATCAACCTGCCAAATTTCAGCCCATTCCGACACCGTCGCGACAAATTACAAAATTACCCCTGGTGCGATTTTACTTTGTTAATTTTCTTTCCAACACTTTTTCAACCTGACATAATCAATACGGAAACTAATTATTCGGAGGCCTGAATGAAGGAATTCGGCTAAAATCCTGTGATCTCGGGGCTATGCCCCGAGTCCAATTTCTCGGTCCGTTTCCAATCGACCTGCCAAATTTCGGCCCATTCCAACACCGTCGCAACAAATGACAAAATTGTCCCTGGTGCGGTTTTACGTTTTTAATTTTCTGTCCAACACTTCTTTATCTTGACAAAATTAGTACAGAAATTAATTATTCGGAGGGCTAAACGAAGGAATTTGGCTAAAATCCCGTGATCCCGAGTTAGTGCCCCGAGTCCAATTTCTCGGGCCGTTTCCAATCAACCTGCGAAATTTCGGCCCATTCCGACACCGTCGTGACAAATGACAAAATTGCCCCTAGTGTGGTTTTCCGTTATTAATTTTCTGTCGAACACTTCATTATCCTGATAAAATTAATACGAAAATTATTTATTCGGAGGCCTAAATGAAGGAATTTGGCTGAAATCCCTTGATCCCAGGTCTGTGCCCCGAGTCCAATTTCTCGGGCCGTTTCCAATCAACATGCCAAATTTCGGCCCATTTCGACACCGTCGCGACAAATCACAAAATTGCCCCTGGTGCGGTTTTGCGTTGCTAATTTTCTGTCCAACACTTCTTCAACCTAACAAAACTAATACGAAAATTAATTATTCGGAGGCCTAAACGAAGGAATTCGGCTAAAATCCTGTGATCTCGGGGCTATGCCCCGAGTCCAATTTCTCGGTTCGTTTCCAATCAACCTGCCAAATTTCGACCCATTTCGACACCGTCACAACAAATGATAAAATTGCCCCTGGTGCGGTTTTGCGTTGTTAATTTTCTATCCAACAAATCTTCGTCCCGACAAAATTAATACGGAAATTAATTATTCGGTGACCTAAACGAAGGAATTTAGCTAAAATCCCGTGATCTCGGGTCTATGCCCCGAGTCCAATTTCTTGGGCTGTTTCCAATCAGCATGCCAAATTTCGGCCCATTCCGACACCTTCACGGCAAATGACAAAATTGGCCTTGGTGCGATTTTGCGTTGGTAATTTTCGGTCCAACACATCTTCATCCTGACATAATTAAACAGGAAATTAATTATTCAGAGGCCTAAACGAAGGAATTCGGCTAAAATCCCGTGATCCTAGGCCTGTGCTCCGAGTCCAATTTCTCGGGTCATTTCCAATCAACCCGCCAAATTTCGACCCATTCCGACACCGTCGCGACAAATGACAAAATTGTTCCTGGTGCGGTTTTGCGTTGGTAATTTTCTGTCCAACACTTCTTTATCCAGGAAAAATTAGCGCGGAAATTAATTATTCGGAGGCCTAAACGAAAGAATTTGGCAAAAATCCTGTGATCCTGTGTCTGCGCCCCGATTCCAATTTCTCGAGCCATTTCCAATCAACCTGCGAAATTTCGGCCAATTTCGACACCATCGCGACAAATTACAAAATTGCCCCTGGTGCAGTTTTGCTTTGTTAATTTTCTGTCCAACACTTTTTCAACTTGACATAATCAATACGGAAATTAATTATTCGGAGGCCTAAACGAAGGAATTCCGCTAAAATCCCGTGATCTCAGGGCTATGCCCTGAGTCCAATTTCTTTGTCCGTTTCCAATCTACCTGCCAAATTTCGGCCCATTCCATCACCGTCGTGACAAATGACAAAATTATCCCTGGTGCGATTTTGCGTTGTTAATTTTCTGTCCAAAACTTCTTTATCCTGACGAAATTAATACGAAAATTAATTTTTCGGAGGCCTAAATGAAGGAATTTGGCTAAAATCCCATGATCCTAGGTCTGTGCCCCAAGTCCAATTTCTCAGGCCGTTTCCAATCAACATGCCAAATTTCGGCCCATTTCAACACCGTCGCGATAAATCACAAAATTGCCCCTGGTGCGGTTTTGCGTTGCTAATTTTGTGTCCAATACTTCTTCAACCTAACAAAACTAATACGGAAATTAATTATTCGAAGGCCTAAACGAAGGAATTCTGCTAAAATCCCATGATCCTAGGTCTGTGCCCCGAGTCCAATTTCTCGGGTTGTTTCCAATCAACCTGCCAAATTTCGACCCATTCCGACACCGTCGCGGCAAATGACAAAATTGTCCCTGGTGCGATTTTGCGTTGTTAATTTTCTGTCCAACACTTCTTTATCCAGGCAAAATTAGTACGGAAATTAATTATTTGGAGACCTAAACGAAGGAATTCGGCTAAAATCCCGTGATCTCGGGGCTTTGCCCCGAGTCCAATTTCTCGGTCCGTTTCCAATCAACCTGCCAAATTTCGGCCCATTCCGACACCGTCGCGACAAATGACAAAATTGTCCCTGGTGCGGTTTTGCGTTGTTACTTTTCTATCAAAAACTTCTTTATCCTGACGAAATTAATACGAAAATTAATTATTCGGAGGCCTAAAGGAAGGAATTTAACTAAAATCCCGTGATTTCGGGTCTGTGCCCCGAGTCCAATTTCTCGGGTCGTTTCCAATCAACCTGCCTAATTTCGACCCATTTCGATACCGTCGCGTCAAATGAAAAAATTGCCCCTGGTGCGATTTTGCGTTGTTAATTTTCTGTCCAACACTTCTTTGTCCTGATGAAATTAATACGAAAATTAATTATCCGGAGGCCTAAATGAAGGAATTTAGCTAAAATCTCGTGATCCTGGATCTATGCCCCGAGTCCAATTTCTCGAGCCGTTTCCAATCAACCTACCTAATTTGGGCCCATTTCGACACCATCGCGACAAATGACAAAATTGCCCCTGGTGCAGTTTTGCGTTGTTAATTTTCTATCCAACGCTTCTTCATCCTGACAAAATTACTACGAAAATTAATTATTCGGAGGCCTAAACGTAGGAATTTGGCTAAAATCCCGTGATCCCGAGTTTGTACCCCGAGTCCAATTTCTCGGGCCGTTTCCAATCAACCTGCCAAATTTCGGTCCATTTCGACACCGTCGCAACAAATGACAAAATTGTCCCTAGTACAGTTTTACGTTTTTAATTTTTTGTACAACACTTCTTTATCTTGACAAAATTTGTATGGAAATTAATTATTCGGAGGCCTAAACGAAGGAATTTGGCTAAAATCCCGTGATCCCGGGTCAGTGCCCCGAGTCCAATTTCTCGGGCCGTTTCCAATCAACTTGCTAAATTTCGGCCCATTCCGACACCGTCGCAACAAATGGCAAAATTGCCCATGGTGCGGTTTTGCGTTGTTAATTTTCTTTCCAACACTTCTTTTTCCTGACAAAATTAGTACGGAAATTAATTATTCGGAGGCCTAAATGAAGGAATTTGGCTAAAATCCCGTGATCTCGGGTCTGTGCCCCGAGTCCAATTTCTTTGGCCATTTGCAATCAGCATGCCAAATTTCGGTCCATTTCGACACCGTCGCAACAAATGACAAAATTGCCCCTGGTGCGATTTTGTGTTGCTAATTTTCTTTCCAACACTTCTTCAACCTAACATAATTAATATGGAAATTAATTATTCGGAGGCCTAAACGAAGGAACTCAGCTAAAATCCCATGATCCTGGGTCTGTGCCCCGAGTCCAATTTCTCGGGCTGTTTCCAATCAACCTGCCAAATTTCAGTCCATTCTGACACCGTCGCGACAAATGACAAAATTGCCCCTGGTGCGATTTTTCTTTGTTAATTTTCTGTCTAACACTTCTTCAAACTCCAAAGCTAGTTCTCAATTAGACTTGGGGCAGAGTCCCATGATCTCAGGATTTCGCCCAGAGTCCAATTTCTCGGGCCCTTTCGAATCAACCTACCAAATTTCGACCCGTTTTGACACCTTCACAACAAATGACAAAATTGCCCCTGGTTCGGTTTTTCTTTGTTAATTTCCAGTCAAACATTTCTTCAAACTCCAAAACTAGTTGTCAATTAGACTCAGGGCAGAGTCCTGATATCTCGGGATTTCGCCTCGAGTCCAATTTCTCAGGCCGTTTCCAATCAACTTGCCAAATTTCAACCCATTCCGACGCCGTCGCGTCAAATGACAAAATTGCCCCTGGTGCGATTATTCTTTGTTAATTTTCTGTCCAACACTTCTTCGAAGTCAAAAGCTAGTTGTCAATTGGACTCGGGATGGAGTCCCGAGATTTCACCCGAGTCAAATTTCTCGGGCCGTTTCCAATCAACCAGCCAAAATTTTAGCCCATTCCGACACCATCGTGACAAATGACAAAATTGCCCTTGGTGCGATTTTTCTTTCTTAATTTTCTGTCCGACGCTTCTTCAAACTCCAAAGACAGTTGTCAATTGGACTTGGGGCAGAGTCCCGAGATCTCGAGATTTCACCTCGGGTCCGATCTCTCGGGCCATTTTTAATCAACTTGCCAAATTTCAGCGCATTTCGACACCGTCAGGACAAATGACAAAATTGCCTCTGGTGCGATTTTTCTTTGTTAATTTTCTCTCCATCACTTCTTCAAATTCCAAAGCTAGTTGTCACTTGGACTTGAGGCAGAGTCCTGAGATTGTGGGATTTCGCCCTGAGTCCAATTTCTCGGGCAGTTTCCAATCAACCTGTCAAATTTCAGCCCATTTGGACTCCGTCAACAAAATTGCCCCGGGTGCGGTTTTTCTTTGTTAATTTTCTGTCCAACACTTCCTCAAACTCCAAAGCTAGTTGTCAATTGGACTCGGATTGGGGTCCGAGATCTCGGGATTTCACCCCGAGTCCAATTTCTCGGGTCGTTTCCAATCAACCTGCCAAATTTTGACCCATTTCGACACCGTCGCGACAAATGATAAAATGGTCCCTGGTGCGATTTTGCATTGTTAATTTTCTGTCCAACACTTCTTTATCCAGGCAAAACTAGTACGAAAATTAATTATTCGAAGACCTAAATGAAGGAATTTGGCTAAAATCCTGTGCTCCTGTGTCTGCGCCCCGATTCCAATTTCTCGGGCCATTTCCAATCAACCAGGCAAATTTTGGTCCATTCCGACACCGTCGCGACAAATTACAAAATTGCCCCTGGTACAGTTTTGCTTTGTTAATTTTCTGTCCAACACTTTTTCAACCTGACATAATCAATACGGAAATTAATTACTCGGAGGCCTAAACGAAGGAATTCGGCTAAAATCCAGTGATCTCGAGGCTATGCCCCAAGTCCAATTTCTCGGGCCGTTTCCAATCAACCTGCCAAATTTCAGCCCATTCCGACACCATCGCAACAAATGAAAAAATTATCCCTGGTGCGATTTTACCTTTTTAATTTTTTGTCCAACACTTCTTTATCTTGACAAAATTAGTATGGAAATTAATTATTCGGAGGCCTAAACGAAGGAATTTGGCTAAAATCCCGTGATCCCGGGTCAGCGCCCCGAGTCCAATTTCTCGGGCCGTTTCCAATCAACCTGCTAAATTTCGGCCCATTCCGACACCATCGCGACGAATGACAAAATTGCCTATGGTACGGTTTTACGTTGTTAATTTTCTGTCCAACACTTCTTTATCTTGACAAAATTAGTATGGAAATTAATTATTCGGAGGCCTAAACGAAGGAATTTGGCTAAAATCCCGTGATCCCGGGTCAGCGCCCCGAGTCCAATTTCTCGGGCCGTTTCCAATCAACCTGCTAAATTTCGGCCCATTCCGACACCATCGCGACGAATGACAAAATTGCCTATGGTACGGTTTTACGTTGTTAATTTTCTGTCCAACACTTCTTTATCCTGACGAAATTAATACAGAAATTAATTATTCGAAGGCCTAAATGATGGAATTTGGCTAAAATCCCGTGAACCCGAATCTGTGCCCGGAGTCCAATTTCTCGAGCCGTTTCCAATCAACCTACCTAATTTCGACCCATTTCGGCACCATTGCGACAAATGACAAAATTGCCCCTGGTGCGATTTTACGTTGTTAATTTTCTGTCTAACACTTCTTCATCCTGACAAAATTACTACCGAAATTAATTATTCGGAGGCCTAAACGAAGGAATTTGGCAAAAATCCCGTGATCCCGAGTTTGTACCCCGAGTCCAATTTCTCGGGCAGTTTCCAATCAACCTGCCAAATTTTGGCCCGTTCCGACACCGTCGCGACAAATGACAAAATTGTCCCTAGTGCGGTTTAACGTTTTTAATTTTCTATCCAGCACTTCTTTACCTTGACAAAATTAGTACGGAAATTAATTATTCGAAGGCCTAAACGAAGGAATTTGGCTAAAATCTAGTGATCCTGAGTCAGTTCCCCAAGTCCAATTTCTCGGGCCGTTTCCAATCAACCTGCTAAATTTTGGCCCATTCCGACCTTGTCGCGACAAATGATAAAATTGCCCCTAGTGCGGTTTTGCGTTGTTAATTTTCTGTCCAACACTTCTTCATCCTGAAAAATTACTACGGAAATTAATTATTCGGAGGCCTAAACGAAGGAATTTGGCTAAAATTCCGTGATCCCGGGTCTGTGGCCCGAGTCCAATTTCTCGAGCCGTTTTCAATCAACCTGCCAAATTTCGGCCCATTCCAACACCGTCGCGACAAATGACAAAATTGTCCCTGGTGCAGTTTTGCGTTGTTAATTTTCTGTCCAGCACTTCGTAATCCTGACAAAATTAATATGGAAATTAATTATTCGGAGGCTTAAACGAAGGAATTTGGCTAAAATCCCGTGATCCCGGGTCTGTGCCCCGAGTCCAATTTCTCGGGCTGTTTCCAATCAACCTGCCAAATTTTGGCCCATTCCGACACTATCGGGACAAATGACAAAATTGTCCCTAGTACGGTTTTGCGTTGTTAAGTTTCTGTCCAACACTTCTTTATTGATGCGAACCCCATATCAACGTTGACTACAAAACCACAATGAGATTGACGAACCTAAGAACGCCAAATTAATCCAAGAGTTTAGGATTAACCCCAAAGAAAGTCGAACCAAAAAATCCAACAAGAACGACGCTTGAAAGACCCCTTGATCACGCAATCCAAGAATTAAATCCGGTTGTTTGAACGCCACAAGTTATTACTTGATAAGTTCGAAATTGTTCAATGAAGAACGATGAAGAGAAGACAATACACCTTACTTTAATTTAATATCAATATTATCAAAAGGTTTTTAACAATTGAATGGAAACTCCTATTTATACTAAACCTAAAAACTAGGTAAAAATCGTGCAAAATTCGAGCATAATCTCCAAAATATGGAAAAGAATCAAAATCTAACAAAATATGAAAAATTTCCAAAATTAGAAAATTCGCCAAATTTTTGGCCTGTGCGGCGGCATGGTGTATTTCCATGCGGTCGCATGGTTCAACAAAAATTCCAATTAAAGTTTCGGTATGCCACTGTGCGGCTGCATGGTGTTTTTGTTGTGCGGTCGCACAGGCTTATTTTCAGCCTCCGGTTTCGTCGCTTGATAACAAATTGATCCAAGTTGATTCGGCCTTCGACCCAAACATGAAAGTTGTTCCATTTTGAGTCCCGAACATTGTTCCATCAATGGTTTTTTGAACGTACAATCCCATCGCTTATTTCACTTGCTTTACTCTTGATCGCGTCATTGGTCCGCCATCGACTATCAACGGGTCTCGTCTTGCACTTGCCTTCGTCGGGCTCGACTCTTGGATCATATCATCCCCTCCCTCTTCAAAAGGATTCCTCCTCGAATCTGAGCCTGCATCAAACAGAGAGTGATCAGATACATTAAAAGTAGTCGAAACATTGTACTCACCTGGAAGGTCCAACTTGTAAGCATTGTCGTTTATCTTTTCAATCACTTGAAATGGACCATCGCCCCTCGGTTCCAACTTGGACTTTCTTTTCTTCGGAAACCGCTCTTTCCTAAGGTACACCCAAACCCAATCTCCTGGCTCGAATGTCACGCGCTTTCTACCTTTGCTCGCCTGCGATGCAAACAACTTACTTTTGTTTTCAATTTGCACTTTTACCTTTTCATGGAGTGACTTAACCAATTCCGCCTTCTTTTTGCCATCTAAACTACCACGTTCATTCACAGGTAAAGGAATCAAATCCAAAGGAGTTAGTGGATTAAAACCATATATAATTTCAAATGGAGAATATGATGTAGTAGAGTGAACAGCTCGATTGTATGCAAATTCAACAAATGGTAGACACTCCTCCCAACTCTTCAAATTTTTATTGATTACTGTACATAACAATTGTGTCATAGTCCTATTCACTACCTCGGTCTGCCCATCTATTTGTGGGTGATAAGTTGTGAAAAATAGTAACTTAGTGCCTAACTTACCCCACAAAACTCTCCAAAAGTGACTCAAAAATTTGACATCCCGATCGACACTATACTTCTAGGAACCCCATGTAAACGTACAATCTCTTTAAAGAATAAGTCAGCAATATTCGTGGCATCGTCAGTTTTGTGACATGGTATAAAATGTGCCATTTTGCTGAACCTATCTACAACCACAAAAATAGAATCCCGACCTCTCTTAGTCCTAGGTAAACCCAAAAAAAAGTCCATCGAGATATCAACCCAAGGCTCACTAGGTGTAGGTAAAGGTGTGTACAAACCTTGTGGTAAAACCTTAGATTTAGCCTTTTTACAACCTATGCATCGACTACAAATTCGCTCAACATCACTTTTCATCTTAGGCCAATAAAAATGCTCCTTCAATACATCTAAAGTTTTTTGAACCCCAAAGTGTCCCATCAATCCACCACTATGTCCCTCCCTTACTAATAATTCTCGAATAGAACAATTAGGAACACATAACCTATTTTCCCGAAATAAATACCCTTCATACCTAAAGAACCTATCAACCACCCCCTTAATGCATGATAAATAAATATCCAAAAAATCAACATGTTTTTCATATAATCCCTTAATATGTTCAAACCCAAGGAACTTAGAATCAAGAGTAGTTAGCAATACGTACCTTCAAGAAAATGCATCCGCCACCACATTTTCCTTACCTTGTTTATACTGAATAACATATGAAAAGGTCTCAATGAATTCCATCCACCGTGCGTCAATTTACCTTGTCCCCGCAAGTGCTTTAGTGACTCATGATCAGTGTGTATTACGAACTCCTTCGGCCATAGATAATGTTGCCAAGTCTCCAAAGCTCGAATAAGTGCATAAAGTTCTTTGTCATATGTAGGATAATTTAAAGTAGCTCCACTTAATTTCTTGCTAAAGTATGCAATAGGCCTCTGATCCTGCATTAAAACTGCTCCAATCCCTATTCCTGATGCATCACACTCAATCTCGAATGTTTAATCAAAGTTAGGTAATGCCAAAACAGGTGCTTCAAACAATCTACCTTTAATAGTATTAAATGCAAGTTCCTGTTCATCACCCCAGTGAAAATCTACACTCTTTTTAACTACTTCCATGAGTGGTGCGGTTATAGTGCTAAAATCCTTCACAAATCGCCTATAAAACTAGCCAAACCATGAAAACTCCTAACTTTCATTATGCTTTTAGGTGTCGGCCAATCTCTAATAGCTTTTATCTTTTCATCGTCTACTTCTACCCCATTAGCACTAACCACAAAACCAAGAAAAATAACTCTATCCATACAAAATGTGCATTTCTTAAGATTAGCATAGAGTTGTTCTTTCCTTAAAATAATTAGCACACATTTTAAATGTTCCAAATGCTCTCCTAGGTTTTTGCTATAGATTAAGATATGGTCAAAATAAACCACAACAAATTTTCCTATAAAAGCAAGTAAAACATGATTCATTAAACGCATAAAAGTGCTAGGTGCATTTGTGAGTCCAAACGGCATAACCAACCATTCATATAAACCATAATTAGTTTTAAAAGCCGTTTTCCATTCATCACCCTCCTGCATACGAATTTGATGATACCCGCTTTTTAAATCAATTTTAGAAAATATGCAAGAACCATGTAATTCATCAAGCATGTCATCTAACCTAGGTATAGGGTGACGATACTTTACCGTTATGTTGTTGATAGCCCTACAATCCTCGCACATTCACCATGTTCTATCCTTTTTTGGTACAAGCAAAATTGGTACCACACAAGGACTCATACTTTTCCTCACGTATCCTTTGCTCATCAATTTCTCCACTTGTTTTTGAAGCTCCTTGGTTTCCTCGGGATTACTTCGATAAGCCGGTCAATTTGGAATGACAGTTCTGGGTATGAAGTCAATTTGATGTTCAATGCCTCGAATAGGCGGCAATCCACTTGGCGCATCCTCCGAAAATACATCGTCGAATTCTTGCAACAAAGACTTAGCAAAACTAGGGAGGGGTGTGTTAGTTTCCTCAAAATTGAGGAGTGATTCCTTATAAACGAACAAGATCATCTCTTTCCTCTCAACTACCACCCTCCTCAAATCACTCTCTTTTGCAAAGAAATTCGCTCGTGTTTTCTCTCTTCTCTCGGGGCACTCTCTTTCTTTTCTCTCTTGTGATTGCTCTCTCTTTTTCTCTCTAATGGCTATCTCAACATTTTCTCTCTTTTTATCCAACTCATTATTTGCTCTCATTTTTTCTAACTCTTTTGCTCTCCTATCTTCCTCACTTCTCAATTTTAATTGGTCCTCATAGACTTGCGCAAGTGTTAATGGCACAAGCGTAATGGTCCTTCCATCCTTAATGAAACTATATCGATTTTTGTACCCATCATGCATAGTTTTCCTATCGTATTGCCATGGTCACCCCAATAAAATATGTCCCACTTGCATTGGCACCACATCACATACTAACTCGTCCTTATAACTCCCAATTGACAAATTAAGTAACACCGTTTGATTCACCCTCACCTCGCCACTCTCATCCAACCATTGCAATTTATAAGGTCTCGGGTGTCTCAACAATGTTAAACCCAATTTTTCTACAAGAGATACGCTAGCTACATTAGTGCAACTACCACCATCAATTATAACACTACATACCGTATTGTTGACGTGGCATCGAGTGTGGAAAATGTTCTCCCGTTGCAACTCCAAGTCATCCGCTTTGACAAGAGTAGTGAGAGCTCGCCTTGTGACTAATAGGTCCCCAACCGGCCCTTCAACTTTTTCTTCTTCACTAACACCCTCCAACGCCGGCATGTCATCAAACTCACCATCACTATTGCTCACAATCTCTCCATTATCCCACAACACCATCGCCTGTTTGTTTGGGCATTGAGAAGCAATATGCCTCGTTCCGAAACACTTAAAACATTTGATGTCCCGATTGCGCGACGGTTGTGCCTCCGGTTTTGATATTGGTTTGCTAGCATTTTCATCCTTGCCCTTTTGCCAATCATTTTTACCTCTAGGTGCAGCCCCATTTTGTTGTTGTCATCCCACTTCGATTTCCATGTTGGATTAGGAGTCGAAGTACCTAACGGTTGCCTAGACGTCTCCTTCCTCTTCAATTGCCTTTCGACCTTCATTGCCACATGTAATATGTCCTCGATTTCCACATAATGTTGCAACTCTACAACATTGCAATATCCCGATTTAACCCATTCAAGAACCGTGCCATGGTAGCTTCCCGATCTTCCTCCACATTAGCCCGAATCATAAGAATTTCCATCTCCTTGTGATAATCCTCTACGCTTTTCGATCCTTGATACAAACCTTGCAATTTTTGATGGATTTCCCTATAATAGTGACTCGGAACAAACCTCCTTCTCATCAACATCTTCAACTCATCCCAAGTGCTAATTGGCCTTTCCCGACCCTTACGCCGTGATGTAAGTACTTGATACCACCAAGATATCGTGTAATCCACAAATTCAAGCACCGCCAATTTTACCTTTTTCTCCTCCGAATAATTATAGCACTCGAAAATCATCTCAACCTTTCTTTCCCAATCTAAATATGCTTCCGGGTCGCTTCTCTCCTTAACTTGCGGAATAGTCATTTTAATACTTCCCAAATTTCCATCTACTTCATCTCCCGAATTATTTCTACCCCGTCTTTCCATCCTATCGCCCCTATGCCTCGCTCGACCCATATCAATGTCATTTTCATCAAAATCATCCTCATCACTTCGATACTCATCCCGCCTTCCTCTCCTAGATTCACGCCTACCCGACCCCCTAACATTAGACATCTCCACTTGTCCCCGGCTAAGATTAGCAATTGTAGTACCCATTTGTGCCATCCATTCCCCTTGCCTATCCACCATCTCCCTAACATCACCAAGTAACCTTTCAAACCTCCTTATCATGTCCTCCGATGCATTGTTGTCATTACCATTTCGACTTGAATTAGAATGTTCTCTTTTCGACATCATATCACATAATTTTTTATGCCTCACAAAGATCATAATTTTTTACGCCTCACAAAGATTTCACTCGAAAAACACTCACTATGGCTTTTTCCCTCTATTGAACTCACCACTCGGCCTTTTACCACTCAAAGTCTCCCTCCAAGCACTTCAAAGAACCAAGTAAACTAAATCAATTGTTTTACCGTCAATTCAAACAAATCGAATATTAATCAAAGACCACAAGACTCAAAGAACTTGAATAAGTGGAATAGATGAATGTTTTGACACGAATATGTGAATAGACTCAAAAGAAGAATGAACAGTACCTCGAATGTACAATAACCCTTTTTTTTTTTACTCCTTGATGAAAGAAGGTAAGTAAACTACCAACAACTCAACAAAACGATGAAAAGAAAACAAGAATGAAGAAAAACTAAGAAAGAAAAATTAACGACCCAAACAAATAAAGAAAAGATATAACCTTCAATTAATTTGGAGCCAAAGCTCTGATACCAACTAATGCGAACCCCGTAGCAACGTTGACTACGAAACCCACAATGAGATTGACGAAACCAAGAAAGTCAAATTAATCCAAGAGCTTAGGATTAATCCCAAAGAAAGTCAAACCAAAAAACCCAACAAGAACGACCCTTGAAAGACCCCTTGATCACGCAATCCAAGAATTAAATCCGATTGTTTGAACGCCACAAGTTATCACTTGATAAGTTCGAAATTGTTCAATGAAGAACGATGAAGAGAAGACAATATGCCTCACTTTAATTTAATATCAATAATGTCAAAAGGTTTTTAACAATTGAATGGAAACTCCTATTTATACTAAACCTAAAAACTAGGTAAAAATCGTGCAAAAATTGAGCATAATCTCCAAAATATAAAAAAGAATCAAAATCTAACAAAATATGGAAAATTGCTAAAATTGGAAAATTTGCCAAATTTTTGGCCTGTGCGGCGGTATGGTGTATTTCCATGTGGTCGCATGGTTCAACAAAAATTCCAATTAAAGTTTTGGTATGCCACTGTGCGGCCGCATGGTGTTTTTGCTGTGCGGTCCCACAGGCTTATTTTCTGCCTTCATTTCGTCGCTTGATAACAAATTGATCCAAGTTGACTCGGCCTTCGACCAGAACATGAAAGTTGTTCCATTTTGAGTCCCGAACATGGTTCCATCAATGGTTTCTTGAACGAGCAATCCTATTGCTTGTTTCACTTGCTTTGCTCTTGATCACATCATTGGTCTGCCATCGACTATCAACGGGTCTCGTCTCGCACTTGCCTTCGTCAGGCTCGACTCCTGGATCATATCATTTATCTTAACAAAAATAGTACGGAAATTAATTATTCGGAGGCCTAAATGAAGGAATTTGGCTAAAATCCCATGATCCCGAGTCAGTGCCCCGAGTCCAATTTCTCGGGCAGTTTCCAATCAACATGCCAAATTTCGTGCCATTCCGACACCGTCGCGACAAATGACAAAATTGCCCCTGGTATGGTTTTGGATTTTAATTTTCTGTCCAACACTTCTTTATCCTGACGAAATTAATACGAAAATTAATTATTCGGAGGCCTAAATGACGGAATTTGGCTAAAATCCCGTAATCTCAGGTCTGTGCCCCGAGTCCAATTTCTCTGGCCATTTCTAATCAACCTGCCTAATTTCAACCCATTTCGACATCGTCGCGACAAATGACAAAATTACCCCTGGTGCGATTTTGCGTTGTTAATTTTCTGTCCAACACTTTTTCATCCTGACAAAATTAATACGAAAATTAATTATTCGGAGGCCTAAACGAAGGAGTTGGGCTAAAATCCCATGATCCCAGGTCTATGCCCCGAGTCCAATTTCTCAGGCCATTTCCAATCAACCTGCCAAATTTCGGTCCATTCCGACACCATCGCGACAAATGACAAAATTGTCCCTAGTACGATTTTGCGTTGTTAATTTTTTGTCTAACACTTCTTTATCTTGACAAAATTAGTACGCAAAATTAATTATTCGGAGGCCTAAATGAAGGAATTTGGCTAAAATCCCGTGATCTCGAGTCAGTGCCTCGATTCCAATTTCTCGGGCCGTTTCAAACCAACATGCCAAATTTAGGCCCATTCCGACACCGTCGCAACAAATGATGAAATTACCCCTTGTGCGGTTTTGCATTGTTAATTTTCTATCCAACACTTCTTTATCGTGACAAAATTAATACGAAAATTAATTATTTGGAGGCCTAAATGAAGGAATTTGACTAAAATCCCGTGATCCCGGGCCTGTGCCCCTAGTCAAATTTCCCGGGTCGTTTCCAATCAACCTGCCTAATTTCGACCCATTTCGACACCGTCGCGACAAATGACAAAATTGCCCTTGGTGCAATTTTGCGTTGTTAATTTTCTGATCAACACTTCTTCGTCCTGACAAAATTAATACGAAAATTAATTATTCAGAGGCCTAAACGAAGGAATTTTGCTAAAATCCTGTGATCCCGGGTCTATGCCACGAGTCCAATTTCTCGGGCCGTTTCCAATCAACCTGCCAAATTTCGGTCCAATCCGACACCGTCGCAACAAATGACAAAATTGTCCCTGGTGCAGTTTTACGTTGTTGATTTTCTGTCCAACACTTGTTTATCTTGACAAAATTAGTACGGAAATTAATTATTCGGAGGCCTAAACGAAGGAATTTGGCTAAAATCCCGTGATCCCCAGTCTGTGCCCCGAGTCCAATTTCTCAGGTCGTTTCCAATCAACCAGCCAAATTTCGGCCCATTCTGACACCGTCGTGACAAATGACAAAATTGTCCCTAGTGCGGTTTTGCATTGTTAATTTTCTGTCCAACACTTCTTTGTCCTGACAAAATTTGTATGGAAATTAATTATTCAGAGGCCTAAACGAAGGAATTTGGCTAAAATCCCGTGATCTCGAGTCTATGCCCCGAGTGCGATTTCTCGGGCCGTTTCCAATCAACCTGCCAAATTTCGGCCCATTCTGACACCGTCGCGACAAATGATAAAATTGTCCCTGGTGTGGTTTTACGTTGTTAATTTTCTGTCCAACACTTCTTTGTCCTGACAAAATTAGTGCGGAAATTAATTATTCGGAGGCCTAAATGATGGAATTTAGCTAAAATCCCATGATCCCGAGTCTGTGCCCCGAGTCCAATTTATCGTGCCGTTTCCAATCAACCTGCCAAATTTCGGCCTATTCCGACACCGTCGTGACAAATGACAAAATTGTCCCTGGTGCGGTTTTGCGTTGTCAATTTTCTGTCCAACACTTCTTTGTCCTGACAAAATTAGTACGGAAATTAATTATTCGGAGGCCTAAATGAAGGAATTTAGCTAAAATCCTATAATCCCGAGTCTATGCCCCAAGTCCAATTTCTCGAGCCGTTTCCAATCAACCTGCCAAATTTCGTTCCATTCCGACACTGTTGCGACGAATGACAAAATTGTACCTGGTGCTGTTTTGTGTTGTTAATTTTCTTTATAAAATTTCTTTGTCCTGACAAAATTAGTACGAAAATTAGTTATTTAGAGGCCTAAATGAAGGAATTGGGATAAAATCCTGTGACCCGGGTCTGTGCCCCAAGTCCAATTTCTTGAGCTGTTTCCAATCAACCTGCCAAATTTCGGCCCATTCCGACACCGCCACAACAAATGATAAAATTGCCCCTGGTGCGGTTTTGTGTTGTTAATTTTGTGTCCAACACTTCTTTGTCCTGACAAAATTAGTACGAAAATTAATTATTCAGAGGCCTAAACGAAGGAATTTTGCTAAAATCCTGTGATCCCGGGTTTATGCCACGAGTCCAATTTCTCGGGCCGTTTCCAATCAACCTACCAAATTTCGGCCCAATCCGACACCGTCGCAACAAATGACAAAATTGTCCCTGGTGCAGTTTTGCGTTGTTGATTTTCAGTCCAACACTTGTTTATCTTGACAAAATTAGTACGAAAATTAATTATTCGGAGGCCTAAATGAAGGAATTTAGCTAAAATCCCGTGATCCCGAGTCTGTGCCTCGAGTCCAATTTCTCAGGCCATTTCCAATCAACTAGCCAAATTTCGGCCCATTCCTACACCGCCGTGACAAATGACAAAATTGTCCCTAGTGCGGTTTTGCATTGTTAATTTTCTGTCCAACACTTCTTTGTCCTGATAAAATTTGTACGGAAATTAATTATTTGGAGGCCTAAACGAAGGAATTTGGCTAAAATCCCGTGATCTCGAGTCTATACCCCGAGTGCGATTTCTCGGGCCGTTTCCAATCAACCTGCCAAATTTCGGCCCATTCCGACACCGTCGCGACAAATGACAAAATTGTCCCTGGTGCGGTTTTACGTTATTAATTTTCTGTCCAACACTTCTTTGTCCTGACAAAATTAGTGCGAAAATTAATTATTCGGAGGCCTAAACGATGGAATTTGGCTAAAATCCCGTGATCCCGAGTCTGTGCCTCGAGTCCAATTTCTCGTGCCGTTTCCAATCAACCTGCCAAATTTCGACCCATTCCGACACCGTCGTGACAAATGACAAAATTGTCCCTGGTGCGATTTTGCATTGTCAATTTTCTGTCCAACACTTCTTTGTCCTGACAAAATTAGTATGGAAATTAAGTATTCGGAGGCCTAAACGAAGGAATTTAGCTAAAATCCCGTAATCCCGAGTGTGTGCCCCAAGTCCAATTTCTCGAGCCGTTTCCAATCAACCTGCTAAATTTCGGCCCATTCCGGCACCGTCGCGACGAATGACAAAATTGTATCTGGTGCTGTTTTGTGTTGCTAATTTTCTTTATAACATTTCTTTGTCCTGAAAAAATTAGTACGGAAATTAATTATTTAGAGGCCTAAATGAAGGAATTTGGATAAAATCCTGTGACCCCGGGTCTATGCCCCAAGTCCAATTTCTCGGGCTGTTTCCAATCAACCTGCCAAATTTCGGCCCATTCCAACACCGACGCAACAAATGACAAAATTGCCCCTGGTGCGATTTTGCGTTGTTAGTTTTCTGTCCAACACTTCTTCGTCCTGACAAAATTAGTACGGAAATTAATTATTCAGAGGCCTAAATGAAGGAATTTGGATAAAATGCCGTGATCCCGGGTCTGTGCCCCGAGTCCAATTTCTCGGACAGTTTCCAATCAACCTGCCTAATTGCAACCTATTTCGACACCGTCGTGACAAATGACAAAATTGCCCGTGGTACGGTTATGCGTTGTTAATATTCTGTCCAACACTTCTTTATCTTGACAAAATTAGTATGGAGATTAATTATTCGGAGGCCTAAACGAAGGAATTTGGCTAAAATCCCGTGATCCTCAGTCTGTGCCCCGAACCCAATTTCTCAGGCCGTTTCCAATCAACCTACCAAATTTTGGCCCATTCCGACACCATCATGACAAATGACAAAATTGTCCCTGGTGAGGTTTTGCGTTGTTAATTTTCTGTCCCACACTTCTTTGTCCTGACAAAATTAGTATGGAAATTAATTATTTGGAGGCCTAAATGAAGGAATTTGGTTAAAATCCTGTGATCCCGGGTCTGCTCCCCGAGTCTAATTTCTCGGGCCGTTTCAAATCAACCTACCTAATTTCGACACCATCGCGACAAATGACAAAATTGCCCCTGGTGCGATTTTACGTTGTTTATTTTCTGTCCAACACTTCTTCATCATGACAAAATTAATATGAAAATTGTCATTTGTCACGACGGGGTCAGAATGGGCCGAAATTCCGCAGGTTGATTGGAAACGTCCCGAGAAATTAGACTCGGGGGCACAGACCCAGGACATCGAGATTTTAGCCAAATTTCTTCGTTTAGGCCTCCGAATAATAAATTTTCGTATTAATTATGTTAGGTTGAAGAAGTGTTTGACAAAAAATTAACAATGAAAAATAGCACCAGGGGCAATTTTGTCATTTTCTCGACGGTGTTGGAATGGGCTGAAATTTGGTAGGTCGATTAGAAACAGCCCTAGAAATTGGACTCGGGCCACAGACCCGGGATCACGGGATTTTAGTCAAACTTCTTCATTTAGGCCTCCGAATAATTATATTCTTTATTAATTATGTTGGGTTGAAGAAAGTGTTGGACAGAAAATTAACAATGAAAAACTGCATAGGGGAAATTTTGTCATTTGTCGCGTCGATGTCGGAATGGGCCAAAATTTGGCAGGTTGATTTGAAACAGGCTGAGAAATTAGACTCGGGGCACAGACCCGGGATCACGGGATTTTAGCCAAATTCGTTCGTTTAGGCCCTCGAATAATTATATTCCTTATTAACTATGTCAGGTTCAAGAAATATTGGACAGAAAATTAACAATGAAAAACCGCACCAGGGGCAATTTTGTCATTTGTCGCGATGGTGTTGGAATTGGCCGAAATTTGGCTCGTTGATTGGAAACGGCTAGAGAAATTGGACTCGGGGCACTGACCCCGGATCACGGGATTTTGGCCAAATTCCTTCGTTTAGGCCTCCGAATAAATAATTTCCTTATTAATTATGTCAGGTTGAAGAACTGTTGGACAGAAAATTAACAATGAAAAACCACACGGGGAAATTTTGTCATTTGTCATGACGATGTCGAAATGGAAATTTGGCAGGATGATTGGAAACCGCCCGAGAAATTGGACTCGGGGCACAGACTCGGGATCACGGGATTTTAGCCAAATTCCTTCGTTTAGGCCTCGGAATAATTATATTCTTCATTAATTATGTCAGGTTGAAGAAGTGTTGGACATAAAATTAACAATGAAAAACCGCACCCGGGGCAATTTTGTCATTTGTCGCGACGGTGTCAGAATGGGCCAAAATTTGGAAAGTTGATTGGAAACGGCCAGAGAAATTGGAGTCGGGGCACAGACTAGGGATCACGAGATTTTAGCCAAATTCCTTCGTTTAGGCCTCCGAATAATTTTATTCCTTATTAATTATGTCATGTTGAAGAAGTGTTCGACAGAATATTAACAATGAAAAATCGCACCAGGGGCAATTTTATCATTTGTCGCGACGGTGTCGGAATGGGCTGAAATTTGGTAGGTTGATTGGAAACGGGCTGAGAAATCGGACTCCGACCACAGACCCGCGATCACGGATTTTAGCCAAATTCCTTCGTTTTGGCCTCCGAATAATTAATTCCTTACTAATTATGTCGGGTTGAAGAAGCGCTGGATAGAAAATTAACAATGGAAAACCGCACTAGGGGTAATTTTGTCAATTGTCGCGACGGTGTCGAAATGGGCCGAAATTTGGTAGGTTGATTAGAAACGGCCCGAGAAATGGGACTCGTGGCATAGACCCAGGATCATGAGATTTTTGCCAAATTCCTTCGTTTAGGCTTCTGAATAATTAATTTCCTTATTAATTATGTCGGATTGAAGAAGTACTGGACAGAAAATTAACAATGAAAAACTGCACCATGGGTAATTTTGTCAATTGTCGCGACGGTATCCGAATGGGCCGAAATTTTGTAGGTTGCTTGGAAATGGCCCAAGAAATTAGACTCGGGGCATAGACCTGAGGTCACGGAATTTTAGCCAAATTCCTTCGTTTAGGCCTCCGAATAATTGATTTTCGTATTCATTATGTCAGGTTGAAGAAGTGTTGGACAGAAAATTAACAAAGAAAAACAACACCAGGGATAATTTTGCGATTTGTCGCTACGGTGTAGAAATGGGCCGAAATTTGGCAGGTTGATTGGAAACGGCTTGAGAAATTATACTTGGGGCACAGACCCGGGATCACGGGATTTTAGCCAAATTCCTTCATTTGGGCCTCCGAATAACTATATTCTTTATTAATTATGTCGGGTGGAAGAAGTGTTGGACTGAAAATTAACAATGAAAAACCGCACCAGGGGCAATTTTGTCATTTGTCGTGACGGTGTCGAAATGGGCCAAAATTTGGCAGGTTGATTAGAAATGGCCCGAGAAATTAGACTCGGGCCATAGTCCCGAGATCACGAGATTTTAGCCGAATTCCTTTGTTTTGGCTTCCGAATAATTAATTTCTCTATTAATTATGTCAGGTTGAAGAAGTGTTGGACAAAAAATTAACAAAGCAAAACCGCACCACGGGAATTTTTGTCATTTGTCGCAACGGGGTCGGAATGGGCCGAAATTTGGTAGGTTGATTGGAAACGGCCTGAGAAATTGGACTCGAGGCGTAGATCCGGGATCTCGGGATTTTAGCTAAATTCCTTCGTTTAGGCCTCCAAATAATTAATTTCCGTATTAATTATGTCAGGTTGAAGAAGTGTGGAACAGAAAATTATCAATGAAAAACTGCACCTGGGGTAATTTTGTCATTTGTTGCGACGGTGTCGAAATGGGCCAAAATTTGGAAGGTTGATTGGAAACGGCCCGGGAAATTGGACTTGGGGCACAGACCCAGGATCACGGGATTTTAGCCATATTCCTTCGTTTAGGTCTCCGAATAATTATATTCTATATTAATTATGTCGGGTTGAAGAAGTGTTGGACCGAAAATTGACAATGAAAAACCGCACAAGAGGCAATTTTGTCATTTGTCGCGACGGTGTTGGAAAGGGCCAAAATTTGGCAAGTTGATTAAGAACGACCGGAGAAATTGGACTCAGGACACAGACCCGGGATCACGGGACTTTAGCCCAATTCCTTCGCTTAGGCCTCTGAATAATTAATTTCCTTACTAATTATGTCAGGTTGATGAAGTGTTGGGCAGAAAATTAACGATGAAAAACCGCACCAGGGGCAATTTTATCATTTGTCACGACGGTGTCGGAATTGGCTAAAATTTGGCAGATCGATTAGAAACGGCCCTAGAAATTGGATTCGGGGCACGGACCTAGGATCACGGAATTTTAGTCAAATTCCTTCGTTTAGGCCTCCGAATAATTATATTCTTTATTAATTATGTCGGGTTGAAGAAGTGTTGGGATAGAAAATTAACAATGAAAAATCGTACCAGGGGCAATTTTGTCATTTGTCGCGACATTGTCGGAATGGACCGAAATTTGGCTGGTTGATTGGAAACGGCCCGAGAAATTAGACATAGGGCACAGACCCGGGATCACAGGATTTTAGCCAAATTCCTTTGTTTAGGCCTTCGAATAATTAATTTCCTTATTAATTATGTTAGGTTGAAGAAGTGTTGGACAGAAAATTAACAATGAAAAATCGCACCAGGGGCAATTTTGTAATTTGTCGCGAAGGTGTCGAAATGGGCCGAAATTTGGTAGGTTGATTGGAAACGGCTCGAGAAATTGGACTCGGGGCACAGACCTGGGGTCACGGGATTTTAGCCAAATTTCTTCGTTTAGGCCTCCGAATAGTTATATTCCTTAATAATTTGTCAGGTTGAAGAAATGTTGAACAGACAATTAACAATGAAAAATCACACCAGGGGCAATTTTGTCATTTGTCGCGACGGTGTCAGAATGGGCCGAAATTTGGCAAGTTGATTGGAAACGCCCCGAGAAATTGGACGTGGGGCATAGACCTGGGATCATGGGATTTTAGCCAATTTCCTTTGTTTAGGCCTCCGAATAATTAATTTCTGTTTTAATTATGTCCGGTTGAAGATGTGTTGGACAGAAAATTAACAATGAACAACCGCACAGGGGGAAATTTTGTCATTTGTCGCGACGGTGTCAGAATGGGCCGAAATTTGGCAGGCTAATTGGACTCGGGATACAGACCCGGGATCACGAGATTTTTTAGCCAAATTCCTTCGTTTAAGCCTCCGAACAATTATATTCATTATTAATTATGTCGGGTCGAAGAAGTGTTGGACCAAAAATTGACAATGAAAAACCAAACAATGGGCAATTTTGTCATTTGTCGCGACGGTGTCGGAGTGCACCGAAATTTGGCAGGTTGATTGGAAAGGGCCCGAGAAATTGGATTTGGGGCACGACTCGGGATCACGGGATTTAAGCCAAATTCCTTCATTTCGGCCTTCGAATAATTAATTTCCTTATTAATTATGTCAGGTTGAAGAAGCGTTGGACAAAAAATTAACAATCAAAACCGCACTAGAGGTAATTTAGTCATTTATCGCGACGGTGTCGGAATGGGCCAAAATTTGGTAGGTGATTGGAAATGGCCCAAGAAATTAGACTCGGGGCATAGACCTGGGGTCACCGGATTTTAGCCAAATTCCTTCGTTTAGGCCTCTGAATAATTGATTTTCGTATTCATTATGTCAGGTTGAGGAAGTGTTGGACAGAAAATTAGTAAAGAAAAACCACACCAGAGACAATTTTACGATATGTCGCGACGGTGTCGGAATGGGCCGAAATTTGGCAGGTTGATTGGAAACGGCCCGAGAAATTGGACTCCGGGCACAGACCCGCGATCACAGGATTTTAGCCAAATTCCTTCATTTTGGCCTTCAAATAATTAATTTCCTTAGTAATTATGTCGGGTTGAAGAAGTGCTAGACAGAAAATTAACAATGAAAAATCGCACAAGGGGCAATTTTGTCATTTGTCTTGACGGTGTCGGAAATGGCAGAAATTTGGCAGGTTGATTGGAAACGGCCCGAGAAATTGGACTCGAGGCACAGACCCGGGATCTCGGGATTTTAGCCAAATTCCTTCGTTTAGGCCTCCGAATAAATAATTTTCATATTAATTATGTCCGGCTGAAGAAGTATTGGACAGAAAATTGACAATGAAAAATCGCACCAGGGGCAATTTTGTCATTTGTCGCGACGATGTCGAAATGGCCCGAAATTTGGCAGGTTGACAGGAAACGGGCCGAGAAATTGGACTCGGGGCACAGACCCGGGATAATGGGATTTTAGCCAAATTCCTTCGTTTGGGCCTCCGAATGACTATATTATTTATTAATTATGTCGGGTTGAAGAAGTGTTGGATCGATAATTAACAATGAAAAGCCGCACCAGGGGCAATTTTGTGATTTGTCGCGACAGTGTCGGAATGGGCCGAAATTTGGCAGGTTGATTGGAAACAGCCCGATAAATTGGACTCAGGGCATAGACCCGAGATCACGAGATTTTAGCTAAATTCCTTCGTTTAGGCTTCAATTAAATTAATTTCCCTATTAATTATGTCAGGTTGAAGAAGTGTTGGATAGAAAATTAACAAAGCAAAACCGCACCAGGGGCAATTTTGTCATTTGTCGCAACTGGGTCAGAATGGGCCGAAATTTGGCAGGTTGATTGGAAACGGCCTGAGAAATTGGACTCGGGGCACAGCCCGGGATCTCGGGATTTTAGCCAAATTCCTTCGTTTAGGCCTTCGAATCATTAATTTCCTTATTAATTATGTCAGGTTGAAGAAGTGTCAGATAGAAAATTAACATTGAAAAACAGCACCTGGGGCAATTTCGTCATTTGTTGCAACGGTGTCGGAATGGGCCAAAACTTGGAAGGTTGGTTGAAAACGGCCCGAGAAATTGGACTCGAGGTACAGACCCGGGATCACGGGATTTTAGCCAAATTCCTTCGTTTAGGCCTCCGAATAATTGTATTCTTTGTTAATTATGTCAGGTTGAAGAAGTGTTGAACCGAAAATTAACAATGAAAAACCTCGCAAGGGGCAATTTTGTCATTTGTCGCGATGATGTCGGAATGGGGCGAAATCTGGAAGGTTAATTGGAAACGGCCGGAGAAATTGGACTCGGGGCACAGACCCAGGATCATAGGATTTTTGCCAAATTCCTTCGCTTTGGCCTCCGAATAATTATTTTCCTTATTAATTATGTCAGGTTGAAGAACTGTTGGACAGAAATTAATAATGAAAACCCGCATGGGGTAATTTTCTCATTTGTACCGACGGTGTCGAAATGGGCTGAAATTTGGAAGGTTGATTGGAAATGACCCGAGAAATTGGACTCGAGGCACAGACCCGGGATCACGGGATTTTAGGCAAATTCCTTCGTTTAGGCTTCCGAATAATTAATTTCCCTATTAATTATGTCAGGTTGAAGACGTGTTGGACAGAAAATTGACAAAGTAAAACCGCACCAGCGGCAATTTTGTCATTTGTCGTGACGGGGTCAGAATGGGCCGAAATTTCGCAGGTTGATTGGAAACGTCCTGATAAATTGGACTCGGGGCACAGACCCGGGACATCAGGATTTTAGCCAAATTTCTTCGTTTAGGCCTCCGAATAATTAATTGCTGTATTAATTCTGTTAGGTTGAAGACGTGTTGGACAAAAAATTAACAATGAAAAACAGCACCAGGGGGCAATTTTGTCATTTTTCACGACGATGTTGGAATGGGCCGAAATTTGGCAGGTCGATTAGAAACGGCCCTAGAAATTGGACTCGGGGCACAGACCCAGGATCACAGGATTTTAGTCAAATTCCTTCGTTTAGGCCTCCGAATAATTATACTCTTTATTAATTATGTCGGGTTGAAGAACGTGTTGGACAGAAAATTAACAAAGAAAAATCGCACCAGGGGCAACTTTGTCATTTGTCGTGGCGATGTCGGAATGGGCCGAAATTTGGCAGGTTGATTGGAAACAGCCCAAGAAATTAGACTCGGGGCATAGACCCGAGATCACGGGATTTTAGCCAAATTCCTTCGTTTAGGCCTCCGAATAATTAATTTCCTTATTAATTATGTCAGGTTGAAGAAGTGTTGGACAGAAAATTAACAATGAAAAATCGCACCAGGGGTAATTTTGTCATTTGTCGCGACGGTGTCGGAATGGGCCGAAATTTGGAAGGTTGATTGGAAACAGCCTGAGAAATTGGACTCAAGGCACAGACTTAGGATCACGGGATTTTAGCCAAATTCCTTCGTTTAGGCCCCCGAATAATTATATTCCTTATTAACTATGTCAGGTTGAAGAAATATTGGACAAAAAATTAACAATGAAAAACTGCACCAGGGGCAATTTTGTCATTTGTCGCGACGGTGTCGAAATGGGCCCAAATTTGGCTGGTTGATTGGAAAAGGCCCGAGAAATTGGACTCAGGGCGCTAACCCAAATCACGGGATTTTAGCCAAATTCCTTCGTTTAGGCCTCCGAACAAATAATTTCCTTATTAATTATGTCAAGTTGAAGAACTGTTGGAAAGAAAATTAACAATGAAAAATCGTACAGGACAATTTTGTCATTTGTCGTGACGATATCGAAATAGGCTGAAATTTGGCAAGTTGATCGGAAATCGCCCGAGAAATTGGACTCGGGGCACAGACTTGGGATCACGGGATTTTAGCCAAATTCCTTCGTTTAGGCCTCTAAATAATTATATTCCTCATTAATTATGTCAAGTTGAAGAAGTGTTGGACAGAAAATTAACAATAAAAAACTGCATCAGGGGCAATTTTGTCATTTGTCGCCACGGTGTCGAAATTGGCCAAAATTTGGCAAGTTGATTGGAAACGGCTAGAGAAATTGGACTCGGGGCATAGACCCGGGATCACGGGATTTTAGCCAAATTCCTTCGTTTAGGCCTCCGAATAATTTTATTCCTTATTAATTATGTCAGGTTGAAGAAGTGTTGGACAGAAAATTAATAATGAAAAACCGCACCAGGGTCAATTTTGTCATTTGTCGTGACGGTGTCGGAATGGGCCGAAATTTGGCAGGTTGATTGGAAACGGCCCGGGAAATTGGACTCGGGGCACAGACCCAGGATCAAGGGATTTTAGCCAAATTCCTTCGTTTAGGGTTCCGAATAATTAATTTCCCTATTAATTATGTCAGGTTGAAGAAGTGTTGGACAGAAAATTGACAAAGTGAAACCGCACCAGAGGCAATTTTGTAATTTGTCGCGACGAGGTCGAAATGGTCCGAAATTCCGCAGGTTGATTGGAAATGTCCCGAGAAATTGGACTCGGGGGATAGACCCGGGATCTCGGGATTTTAGCCAAATTTCTTCGTTTAGGCCTCCAAATAATTAATTTTCGTATTAATTATGTCAGGTTGAAGAAGTTTGGACAGAAAATTAACAATGAAAAATAGCACCTGGGGCAATTTTGTCATTTTTCGCGACGATGTTGGAATGGGCCGAAATTTGGTAGGTCGATTAGAAACGGCTCTAGAAATTGGACTCGAGGCACAGACCCGGGATCACGGGATTTTAGTCAAATTCCTTCGTTTAGGCCTCCGAATAATTATATTCTTTATTAATTATGTTGGGTTGAAGAAGTGTTGGACAGAAAATTAACAATGAAAAACCGCACCATGAGCAATTTTGTTATTTGTCGCGACATTGTCGGAATGAGCTGAAATTTGGCAGGTTGATTGGAAACAGCCCGAGAAATTAGACTCGGGGCATAGACCCTAGATCACGGGATTTTAGCCAAATTCCAGGCCTCCGAATAATTAATTTCCTTATTAATTATGTCAGGTTGAAGAAGTGTTGTGATATGATCCAGGAGTCGAGCCTGACGAAGGCAAGTGCGAGATGAGACCTGTTGGTAGTCGATGGTGGACCAATGACACGATCAAGGGCAAAGTAAGTGAAACAAGCGATGGGATTGCTCGTTCAAGAAACCATTGATGGAACCATGTTCGGGACTCAAAATGGAGCAACTTTCATGTTCGGGTCGAAGGCCGAATCAACTTGGATCAATTTACTATCAAGCGACGAAACCGGAGGCTGAAAATAAGCCTGTGCGATGGCACAACAAAAACACCATGCGGCCGCACAGTGGTATACCGAAACTTAAATTGGGATTTTTTGTTGAACCATGCGACCGCATGGAAATGCACCATACTGTCGCACAAGCCAAAAATTTGGCGAATTTTCCAATTTTGGCAATTTTCCATATTTTGTTAGATTTTGATTATTTTCCATATTTTGAGACTATGCTCGACTTTTGCACGATTTTTACCTAGTTTTTAGGTTTAATATAAATAGGAGTTTCCATTCAATTGTTAAAAATGTTTGACATTATTGATATTGAATTAAAGTGAGGCGTATTGTCTTCTCTTCATCGGTCTTCATTGAACAATTTCAAACTTATCAAGTGTTAACTTGTGACGTTCAAGCAACCGGATTTAATTCTTGGATTGCGTGATCAAGGGGTGTTTCAAGCGTCATTCTTGTTGGGTTTTTTGGTTCGACTTTCTTTTGGGTTAATCCTAAATTTTGGACTAATTTGGCTTTCTTGGATTCATCAATCTCATTGTGGGTTTCGTAGTCAACGTTGCTATGGGGTTTCCATCAGTTAGTATCAGAGCTTTGACTCCAAATTAATTGAAGGTTATATCTTTTCTTTATTTCTTGAGTCGTTAATTTTTTTTTTTTAGTTTCTTCTTCTATTTTAATTGTTCTTTCTTAGTTCTTCTTCGTCCTTGTTTTTCTTTTCGTCGTTTCGTTTAGTTTTTGGTAGTTTAATCATCTTCGTTCATCAAGGAGTAAAAAAAAAGTACAAAAACGAAAAAAAAGATTACTGTACATTCGAGGTACTGTTCATCTCGAAGTACTGTTCACAAAAACAAAATATATATATATATAAATTTGATATCATTGTTTGATTTTGTGTCTTTTTCTACCAACAACAATTCCTACATTGTGTTTGATTTTTGGGATATTAAATTTGGTTTGAGCCTTTCATTCTTCTTTTGAGTCTATTCACATATTCGTGTCAAAACATTCATCTATTCCACTTATTCAAGTCCTTTGAGTCTCGTGGTTCTTTGAAGTGCTTGGAAGGAGACTTTGAGTGGTAAAAGGCCGAGTGGTGAGTTTAATAGAGGGAAAAAAGCCATAGTGAGTGTTTTCCAAGTGAAATCTTTGTGAGGCATAAAAAAATTGTGTGATATGATGTCAAAAAGAGAAGGTTCTAATTCAAGCCGAAATGGTAGTGACAACAATGCATCGGAGGACATGATAAGGAGGTTTGAAAGGGTACTTGGTGATGTTAGGGAAAAGGTGGATAGGCAAGGGGAATGGATGGCACAAATGGGTACTACAATTGCTAATCTTAGCCGGGGACAAGTGCAGATGTCTAATACTAGGGGGCCGGGTAGGCGTGAATCTAGGAGAGGAAAGCGGGATGAGTATCGTAGTGATGAGGATGATTTTGATGAAAATGACATTGATATGGGTCGAGTGAGGCATAGGGGCGATAGGATGGAAAGACGGGGTAGAAATAACTTGGGAGATGAAGTAGATGGAAATTTGGGGAGTATTAAAATGACTATTCCGCAATTTAAGGGGAGAAGCGATCCGAAAGCATATTTAGATTGGGAAAGGAAGGTTGGGATGATTTTTCAGTGCTATGATTATTCAGAGGAGAAAAAGGTAAAATTGGCGGTGCTTGAATTTGTGGATTACGCGATATCTTGGTGGGATCAAGTACTTACATCACGGCGTAGGCCAATTAGCACTTGGGATGAGTTGAAGATGTTGATGAGGAGGAGGTTTGTTCTGAGTCACTATTATAGGGAAATCCATCAAAAATTGCAAGGTTTGTATCAAGGATCAAAAAGCGTAGAGGATTATCACAAGGAGATGGAAATTCTTATGATTCGGGCTAATGTGGAGGAAGAGCGGGAAGCTACCATGGCACGATTCTTGAATGGGTTAAATCGGGATATTGCAAACGTTGTAGAGTTGCAACATTATGTGGAAATCGAGGACATGTTACATGTGGCAATGAAGGTCGAGAGGCAATTGAAGAGGAAGGGGACGTCTAGGCAACCGTTAGGTACTTCGACTCCTAGTCCAACATGGAAATCGAAGTGGGATGACAACAACAAAAATGGGGCTGCACCTAGAGGTAAAAATGATTGGCAAAAGGGCAAGGATGAAAATGCTAACAAACCAATATCAAAACCGGAGGTACAACCGTCGCGCAATCGGGACATCAAATGTTTTAGGTGTTTGGGAATGGGGCATATTGCTTCTCAATACCCAAACAAACGGGCGATGGTGTTGTGGGATAATGGAGAGATTGTGAGCGATAGTGATGGCGAGTTTGATGACATGCCGGCGCTGGAGGGTGTTAGTGAAGAAGAAAAAGTTGAAGGGCTGGTTGGGGATCTATTAGTCACAAGGCGAGCTCTCACTACTCACATCAAAGCGGATGACTTGGAGTTGCAACGGGAGAACATTTTCCACACTCGATGCCATGTCAACAATATGGTAAGTATTGTTATAATTGATGGTGGTAGTTGCACTAATGTAGCTAGCGTATCTCTTGTAGAAAAATTGGGTTTAAAATTGTTGAGACACCCGAGACCTTATAAATTGCAATGGTTGAATGAGAGTGGCGAGGTGAGGGTGAATCAAAGAGTGTTAATTGATTTGTCAATTGGGAGTTATAAGGATGAGTTAGTGTGTGATGTGGTGCCAATGCAAGCGGGACATATTTTATTGGGGCGACCATGGCAATACGATAGGAAGGCTATGCATGATGGGTACAAAAATTGATATAGTTTCATTAAGGATGGAAGGACCATTACTCTTGTGCCATTAACACCGGCGCAAGTCTATGAAGACCAATTAAAATTGAGAAGTGAGGAAAAGAGGAGAGCAAAAGAGTTAGAAAAAAATGAGAGCAAATAGTGAGTTGGAGAAAAAGAGAGAAAATGTTGAGATAGCCATTAGAGAGAAAAAGAGAGAGCAATCACAAGAGAGAAAAGAAAGAGAGTGCCCCAAGAGAAGAGAGAAAACACGAGTAAATTTCTTTGCAAAAGAGAGTGATTTGAGAAGGGCGGTAGTTGAGAGAAGAGAGATGATCTTGTTCGTTTATAAGGAATCACTCCTCAATTTTGAGGAAACTAACCCACCCCTCCCTAGTTTGGCTAAGTCTTTGTTGCAGGAATTCGACAATGTATTTTCGGAGGATGCACCCAGTGGATTGCCGCCTATTCGAGGCATTGAACATCAAATTGACTTCATACCCGGAGCTGTCATTCCAAATCGATCGGCTTATCGAAGTAATCCTGAGGAGACTAAGGAGCTTCAAAGGCAAGTGGAGGAGTTAATGAGCAAAAGATACGTGAGGGAAAGCATGAGTCCTTGTGCGGTACCGATTTTGCTTGTACCAAAAAAGGATGGAACATGGTGAATGTGCGTGGATTGTAGGGTTATCAACAACATAATGGTAAAGTATCGTCACCCTATACCTAGGTTAGATGACATGCTTGATGAATTATATGGTTCTTGCATATTGTCTAAAATTGATTTAAAAGGCGGGTATCATCAAATTCGTATGCGGGAGGGTGATGAATCGAAAATGGCTTTTAAAACTAAATATGGTTTATATGAATGGTTGGTTATGCCGTTTGGACTCATAAATGCACCTAGCACTTTTATGCATTTAATAAATCATGTTTTACGTGCTTTTATAGGAAAATTTGTGTGGTTTATTTTGACAAAATATTAATCTATAGCAAAGACCTAGGAGAGCATTTGGAACATTTAAAGTATGTGCTAATTGTTTTAAGGAAAGAACAACTCTATGCTAATCTTAAGATATGCACATTTTGTATGGATAGAGTTATATTTCTTGGATTTGTGGTTAGTACTAATGGGGTAGAAGTAGACGACGAAAAGATAAAAGCTATCAGAGATTGGCTGACGCCTAAAAGCATAACGGAAGTTAGGAGTTTTCATGGTTTGGCTAGTTTTTATAGGCGATTTGTGAAGGATTTTAGCACTATCACTGCACCACTCAAGGAAGTAGTTAAAAAGAGTGTAGGTTTTCATTGGGGTGATGAACAGGAACTTGCATTTAATACTATTAAAGGTAGATTGTGTGAAGCAGCTGTTTTGGCATACCTAATTTTGACAAAACATTCGAGATTGAGTGTGATGCATCAAGAATAGGGATTGGAGCAGTTTTAATGCAGGATCAGAGGCCTATTGCATACTTTAATGAGAAATTGAGTGGAGCCACTTTAAATTATCCTACATATGACAAAGAACTTTATGCACTTATTCGAGCTTTGGAGACTTGGCAACATTATCTATGGCCGAAGGAGTTCGTAATACACACCGATCATGAGTCACTAAAGTACTTGCGGGGACAAGGTAAATTGAACAAGAGGCATGCACGGTGGATGGAATTCATTGACACCTTTCCATACGTCATTCGGTATAAGCAAGGTAAGAAAAATGTGGTGGTGGATGCGTTGTCGTGAAGGTACGTATTGCTAACTACTCTTGATTCTAAGTTACTTGGGTTTGAACATATTAAGGAATTGTATGAAAAAGATGTTGAATTTTCTGATATTTATTTGTCATGCATAAAAGGGGTGGTTGATAGGTTCTTTAGGCATGAGGGGTATTTATTTCGGGAAAATAGGTTATGTGTTCCTAATTGTTCTATTCGGGAGTTGTTAGTAAGGGAGGCACATAGTGGTGGATTGATGGGACACTTTGGGGTTCAAAAGACTTTAGATGTATTGAAGGAGTATTTTTATTGGCCTAAGATGAAAAGTGATGTTGAGCGAATTTGTAGTCGATGCATAGTGTTGTCGATTTTTATTTCACAAGTGTACGACCCGTAACAAGTAATAGTCGACCTAAGAGTCCGGTTATCGATCCCACAAGGACTATTTTCTAGCACTTAATTTAATCTTTCCTTAACTACTATTTGATGAATATAAATCAAAGGTTATAAAATCTGGGCTTTAATCTAAATTCTAGAAGATGTTAGGGTAGAATAACTTCACCAATTGATCACCTTTACATCTCAAATTAAAACTCAATTCTAATGTAGCGCTCGGTCGAATTCTCCTATTGTATTCAATTTACCCTTCTCGAGTTCTCATTGAGCCTATTTAACTAATTAAATTTCATATCTCTATGCAAATTCAACTTAATTAAACGAGTTCTATGTTTTAGGAATTCAATTTTGACCGCAATAAATGATATAGGTATCTCTACTCGCTATACCAATGTATTGGATTTTACTACATGGTCTAAATCCTAAACTCATATCTCTATTTGTAAAGAATTCACAAAAATCATCAAATTATTAATCAGGTAATTTAATGCATTCAACTCATAGCAAAATCAACACATGGAAGAATTAAAAACTGAAAGTCTTAATAAGAAAATGCAAAAGATCCCAATTGGTTACATTATTCCCCCTAACAATGAATTTAGCTACTCATAATACAAGAAGAAAAGAAGGAATTTGTCTTAGAATACATCACCAAGTTTGAAATAAAGATGTAAAAGAAAAAGTGGAATTCTTGCACCAAGATCTCCTTCCTCTTCCAATGAATGCTTCCAATCTTCAATTCTTGGTGTTAATCTTCTTAAATTTTTCCTTTGAATCTCCTTTCTTGTTGTTTTCTCTCCAATATCTCAAGAACGCGTGGCTTGAGTCCATAGATTTTTAGTGTGCGGCTCTCCCCTCTAATTTAGGTCTTCCATTCTGTGTTTATAATGTCTTGGAGTTTTTGGAAGATTTTGAGATGAGTTGGGCCGAAAAAGAATGGTGAAAACCTAAAAAAATAACTCTCGCACGGCGGCGCCTGGGCGCTGCAATTTGGGTGCCTAGGCACTGACTTTCTGTCAAAATTTCAGTATCATGGCGCCTGGGCGCTGAGGAGTACTTCAGTTGCACTGGACAGCTTTCAATATTTTTATCATAACTTTTCCGTTTGATATCCAATTGAAGTGATTCAAGATGCGTTGGAAAGAAAATTCAAAGGACTACAATTTTTTTTCAGGAATCATTCTCCAATTCGATCGTTTTCTATGTCAAAAATGAGTCTAAATGTGAGATGAAAACTCCGGCACAAAACTTTTTGGTTGGAAAATGATTTATGATCATATCTTGACTAAATTTGATCCCTTTGACACTTTACTTCATCCAATTGGCTTCTAGAACTCTCGGACCTTCATTTCAAGTTTCGACATGACTTTTGATTAATTGCATTTTAATCCTCGAACTTTAGATCTCTTACGTTTTGGTCATTTCATCCAATTTCACTAGCTTTTGCCTATTTCCTTCCTTTGACCTCTTTTAGCTCTTGTTTTCTCCAATTCCATCAATCTACAAAACAACAACAAATCACTTGTTAGCACTTCTAAAATACTCTCCAAGATAGCAAAATCATGAAATTAATGGCATAATATAATGAATGTAAATCACTCATCAAACACCCCCAAACTTAATCTTTTGCTTGTCCTCGAGCAAACACCAAAACCCATAAAAATAATTAATGGACGCACAAGCACAACTAAGACAAACAAAATCACTTAAAATAAATTTCGCTAGATAGCTTGCCTTCATGTTTGAGAATTAAAAACATAACTTCGATTTCATGAACCACTTCAAAGCTATATTGCAAAAGTTAAATTCTTGCCTATTCAATGCACAATGGGTGTGTGTGTGTGTGGAGAGTCAAGTGCAACGCTGTACAATAATAAGTTGACCCAATTTCCGACCTTAGAAGTCAAATTTTTCCTTACTTTGCTCGTGGGATTCACACACCCCCTAACTTATTTTCTTTTCTCTTTCTAAGGGTGTAACCTAAGGTCAAATTTTCAATACTAATTTCTTACACCACTCAAGTTTGGTTAGATTTTACTGATTGTAGTTCCACATGTCAACAAATGAGGATTCTCCTTATTTTTGACTGCTTCAACCTCTAGGAATCAACCAAGTTACTTACCCCTTATCAAAGGTCTAATCCTTTAAAACAAGTGTTTGGGGCTTAATCAAGGCATTTGATATCCATTTTTTTAATTTTTTTTCATATATATCTTTATTCTTTAATCACTCTTTGTGCGGACGTCTCTCCCTTAAGCTTTCTAAATGACCCCTGTAGCAAGTTTTAGGCCGATAACTCCCAAATCAGATGGCTTTAGGGCACCAGGTTTTAAACCCTTACAAGCTTAATCACTGGAGTCATAAAGGCTATGAAGAGACGATTCACAATGAGATTTTTAAAGTTGTCCTCATTGGGATCTTTTTTTTTATGCGATGATTAGTGAAATGCCCCTTATTAAACACCTATCCTCGAAAATCGACCTCTAACTTAAGGTTTTCACCCAATTTTCATCCTATTGGTCTCAGACAATCCACACAAAAATTAACACACACGAAATCCACAATTATCTCCAAACTTCCCTACAACAGTGCAATCATCCAAACGTCCTAAGTTTGGTTTAAGGGTATTGTGATGTTTAATGGTTGTTTGGATTTAGCATCTAAGTTCTCTATTTCAACCTATAAACGTGAATCTACCTCCTCATGCACAACGCTACAATCAACTCACGTGCAAAAAAATCATTTTCGTTTCACATGAATAAGCAAAAATCTAACTCAAACACATAACTCGTCCACAATTCATAAATCAATGCATGTTCTCAATTACACATATCAATACCGGTAAGGTTATCTAACACACAAAAGCATGTAAAAACATGAAATGAATTTTTTTTAATAAAAACACAAACACATAAAATAAGCAAATCACACATACGCATTCGAGAAACTCAACAATGTAAGCAAATGATGTCACTCCCCCAAACTTAACTGAAACATTGTCCTCAATGTGAAATTTAAAGGAAAAGGATGATGACTTCCCTGAAATGTCAATATTGCTTATGATGTTGTGGTGTCTTGGTGTTGCATTTGATTGACTCTTCTTCTACATTTTCCCCCAAACTTGAGATTTTCTCATTTTCTCCATGTCCATGTTGGTTTGAGTGTTCCGTGACGTCATGTTTCTAAAAAATTAAATTTGAAAAATTAAACTCATGGAACAAGGATTACTTAGCCCAAACATCTAATAACCAACTTAATTACTCCAAGACCTATGGGTAGAAGGTGTATGGGTGATGTTCATAAATAAACTATAAATTAAACTATCTTAGAACTTTGAAAACAAAATAAATAAAATAAAATAAAATAAAAGCTTGGGTTGCCTCCTAAGAAGCGCTTCTTTTAAGTCATTAGCTTGACTTGTGCCGCTGGTTTATCATGGTGGCTCAAACCAAGTTATTCCATCATTGCACTCTGTGCAATTTTCATTGATGCGGTCCTTTTTTGCTCTCCAAATTTTGATTTGTCCATTCTTATCTCTACCAAGAAGTTCTCCAAAATTTATTTTTTTATTCTGACAGCTTCATTGATCAAGTGGCTCTTCTTCATCAATTCTATAGCAGTCATTTTTATTGGGAGGTTTCTCATATTGGATGTAAATATTGAATATCTCCTACTTGTCCTCCACCCTCAAGATTAGTTATCCCTTCTCCATGTCAATAAGAGTTCGTCCCGTTGCTAAGAATGGTCGACCCAATATAATTGGAATGTCTCGATCTTCTATTATGTCCAATACAATGAAATCCACAGGAAATATTAAATTTCCTACTTTGACGAGTACATCCTCAACTTTGCCACGTGGCCTTGTTCCATCAGCGAGTTGTAGTGTTATTGATGTTGAGTTGACTTCACCTAGTCCCAATTTCCTATAAGCAGAATACAACATTAGATTGATACTAGTACCAGTGTCACACAATGCCTTAGCTGAATAGGAATTTCCAATTGAAACTGGTAAAGTAAAACTCCCTGGATCCTTCAATTTAGGAGGTAATTTTCTCTGGACTCTTGCACTACTTTCCTCAGTTAATGCCACGGTTTCAAACTCTGGAAGCTTTCTTTTCTTTGTGAACATCTCTCTCAAAAATTTCTTATAGCTTGGAATTTGTAGTATCACATCTATGATCGGAACATTGATCTGGAGCTTCTTGAGAACATCGAGGAATTTTTCATAGTTTGTGTCTTGTTTGTTCTTCTTAAGCTTTTAAGGAAAGGGAATGGGAGGCATGTAAGCTTTGCTTAGACTTGGTGTTTTGGCAGCTGATGTTTCTGTACCTTCTCTATTTTCAGTTGCATTTGGTGCAAATTTTTCTACCCTTGTAGCTTCATCAATCACTTCTTGGTCATCTTTTCTTTTGGGTCTCTCTGTAGTGATCTTTGGTGATTGTACCTCACTCTTTGTATTTATGACATGAATATTTTGCTCCATCGACTTCTTTCGAAATCTTTGGAGAAACGAAAGTGGAGGTACATATGCTTTAACTTTTACGGGGGCCCTGGGTGGATCATTCTCCACTACTTCAATTGCCATCAACTGTTCCTTAGGATTTATCATTGTATTGCCTGGCAATGTCCCTTGTGGATGTTCTGCAATTTGTTGTGCTATCTGACCAATTTGTGTCTCCAGTTTTTTGATGGATGCCTGCTGATTTTGAAAGTTCATGTTAATTTGCTGGAACACCTTGTTCATCTTCTGCACATATTGTTGAAACATCTCCCCCAAACTTAGTCTTCTTTCTTGTTAGAAATTGTTACCATATGAGTTGAAATTACGGGAGTTATTTTAAATAAAGTTTACTTGTTCCTCTAAAGACATGAGCATCATGCAGCTCTCTGTAGCATGATTTCTCCCACAAATCTCACATACTGAACTAGCCATCGTTGCATTTGCTCCATGTGTTTGCAATTTTACAAGTAACTCTACCTGTTTTGTTAAAGCTGCTATCTGTGCATTGGTAGATGTTGGGCTGTCTAATTCACACATTCCTTCTGCCTTTGGTGGTACCACTCTTTCTAATGAGAACATTGAATGTGTGGTGGCAATTAACTCAAAGAGGTCAATGGTTTGTTGCATTGATTTCCCTATGATTGATCCTCCAGCAGAGGCATCAACTTGAGATTTTGACAATGTTGTAAGTCCAGTGTAGAAGTACTGTACTTGGTTTCCTTGAGTGATTCCATGGTTTGGACATTTTCTCATCAGCTCATTAAATCTATTCCATGCCTCGTGATAGCTTTCTCCCTCTTTCTGTTGAAAAGTTTGAATTTCCAATCTGATTTTAGTTACTATGGCTGGTGGGAAGAATTTGTTGCAGAATTTCCTGATCAGTTCTTCCCATGTAGTAATGCTGGCATGAGGCTCCGCATCTAACCACTCCAATGCAGCATCTCTCAATGTAAATGGAAATAGTCGTAATTTAATAGCTTCTTCATTGACCCCCGGAGCATGGAAGTTCTGACAATTTCTGAGAAATCTGGAGATATGTGTGTTTGGATTCTCATGAGGTAGCCCGTAGAATTGCAGAGTGTTGCTCATCAAGTTAATCCAATCCGGCCTGATCTGAAAGTTATTCACCCCAAAATCTGGATACACAATACTGGAGCGCTTGGGTGCTGCTATAGGTGTCAGGAACATTGATACTGGCAAATCACCTTCATTTATTTCCCCTCGCTCATGTTGCTGTTCTGGTGGTGCCACCACTCTTGCGGCCATTTGCCCAATCGACTGAATAGGGATATGGATTTGTTGATTGTCAGCCATTTGTTGTTGCTGTTTTTGTTTTTGTTCCTTGCGTCTTCATCTGAAGGTACGTTCTATCTCTGAATCAAAAGGTTCAAGATCGTCGCCTTGGGCACGGAGCATACAATGAACACAATTTTCTGTAATTAAAAGAAAAATAAACAAATCAAATAAGAGCCAAAATAAAAAAATAAATTATGATTAAAAGAAATAGTCCCCGGCAACGGCGCCAAAAACTTGTTGTAAAATTTTATCCCGCAAGTGTACGACCCGTAACAAGTAATAGTGGACCTAAGAGTCCGGTTATCGATCCCACAAGGACTATTTTCTAGCACTTAATTTAATCTTTCTTTAACTACTATTTGACGAATATAAATCAAAGGTTATAAAATTTGGGCTTTAATCTAAATTTTAGAAAATAAATGAATGTTCACACGATTTGTTGGAGAATCAAATACTGAAAGGATGTTAGGGTAGAATAACTTCACCAATTGATCACCTTTACATCTCAAATTAAAACTCAATTCTAATGTAGCGCTCGGTCGAATTCTCCTATTGTATTCAATTTACCCCTCTCGAGTTCTCATTTAACCTATTTAACTAATTAAATTTCATATCTCTATGCAAATTCAACTTAGTTAAACGAGTTCTATGTTTTAGGAATTCAATTTTGACCGCAATAAATGATATAGGTATCTCTACTCGCTATACCAATGTATTGGATTTTACTACATGGTCTAAATCCTAAACTCATATCTCTATTTGTAAAGAATTCACAAAAATCATCAAATTATTAATCAGGTAATTTAATGCATTCAACTCATAGCAAAATCAACACATGGAAGAATTAAAAACTGAAAGTCTTAATAAGAAAATGCAAAAGATCCCAATTGGTTACATTATTCCCCCTAACAATGAATTTAGCTACTCATAATACAAGAAGAAAAGAAGGAATTTGTCTTAGAATACATCACCGAGTTTGAAATAAAGATGTAGAAGAAAAAGTGGAATTCTTGCACTAAGATCTCCTTCCTCTTCCAATGAATGCTTCCGATCTTCAATTCTTGGTGTTAATCTTCTTAAATTTCTCCTTTGAATCTCCCTTCTTGTTGTTTTCTCTCCAATATGTCAAGAACGCGTGGCTTGATTCCATAGATTTTTAGTGTGCGGCTCTCCCCTCTAATTTAGGTCTTCCATTCTGTGTTTATAATGTCTTGGAGTTTTTGGAAGATTTTGAGATGAGTTGGGCCGAAAAAGAATGGTGAAAAACTAAAAAAATTACTCTCGCATGGCGGCGCCTGGGCGCTGAGAACTACTTCGGTTGCACTGGACAGCTTTCAGTATTTTTATCATAACTTTTCCGTTCGATATCCGATTGAAGTGATTCAAGATGAGTTGGAAAGATAATTCAAAGGAATACAATTTTTCTTCAGGAATAATTCTTCAATTCGATCGTTTTCTTTGTCAAAAATGAGTCTAAATGTGAGATGAAAACTCCGGTGCAAAACTTTTTGGTTGGAAAATGATTTATGATCATATCTTGACTAAATTTGATCTCTTTGACACCTTCCTTCATCCAATTGGCTTCTAGAACTCTTGGACCTTCATTTCAAGTTTCGACATGACTTTTGATTAATTGCATTTTAATCCTCGAACTTTGGATCTCTTACGTTTTGGTCGTTTCATTGAATTTCGCTAGCTTTTGCCTATTTCCTTCCTTTGACCTCTTTTACCTCTTGTTTTCTCCAATTCCATCAATCTACAAAACAACACCAAAATCACTTGTTAGCACTTCTAAAATACTCTCCAAGATAGCAAAATCATGAAATTAATGGCATAATATAATGAATGTAAATCACTCATCACATAGGTTGTAAAAAGGCTAAATCTAAGGTTTTACCACAAGGTTTTTACACACATTTACCTACACCTAGTGAGCCTTGGGTTGATATCTCAATGGACTTTGTTTTGGGTTTACCTAGGACTAAGAGAGGTCGGGATTCTATTTTTGTGGTTGTAGATAGGTTTAGCAAAATGACACATTTTATACCATGTCACAAAACTGACGATGCCACGAACATTACTGACTTATTCTTTAAAGAGATTGTGCGTTTACATGGGGTTCCTAGAAGCATAGTGTCGGATCGGGATATCAAATTTTTGAGCCACTTTTAGAGAGTTTTGTGGGGTAAGTTAGGCACTAAGTTACTATTTTCCACAACTTGTCGCCCACAAACAGATGGACAGACCGAGGTAGTGAATAGGACTATAACACAATTGTTATGCACAGTAATTAATAAAAATTTGAAGAGTTGGGAGGAGTGTCTACCATTTGTTGAATTTGCATACAATCGAGCTATTCACTCTACTACATCATATTCTCCATTTGAAATTGTATATGGTTTTAATCCACTAACTCCTTTGGATTTAATTCCTTTACCTATGAATGAACATGGTAGTTTAGATGGAAAAAAGAATACGGAATTGATTAAGTCACTCCATGAAATGGTAAAAGCGCAAATTGAAAACAAAAGTAAGTTGGTTGCGTCGCAGGCGAACAAAGGTAGAAAGAGCGTGACATTCGAGCTAGGAGATTGGGTTTGGGTGCACCTTAGGAAAGAGCAATTTTCGGAGCAAAGGAAGTCCAAGTTGCAACCGAGGGGCGATGGTCCATTCCAAGTGATAGAAAAGATAAACGACAATGCTTACAAGTTGGACCTTCTAGGTGAGTACAATGTTTCGGCTACTTTTAATGTATCTGATCTCTCTTTGTTTGATGCAGGTTCAGATTTGAGGACGAATCCTTTTGAAGAGGGAGGGGATAATATGATCTAGGAGTCGAGCCTGACGAAGGCAAGTGCGAGATGAGGCCCGTTGATAGTCGATGGTGGACCAATGATGCGATCAAGGGCAAAGCAAGTGAAACAAGTGATGGGATTGCTCGCTCAAGAAACCATTGATGGAACCATGTTCGGGACTCAAAATGGAGCAACTTTCATGTTCGGATCGAAGGCCGAATCAACTTGGATCAATTTGTTATCAAGCGACGAAACCAGAGGCTGAAAATAAGCGTGTGCGATCGCACAGCAAAAACACCATGCAGCCGCACAGTGGCATACCGAAACTTAAATTAGGATTTTTTGTTGAACCATGCGACCGCATGGAAATACACCATGCGGCTTCACAAGCCAAAAATTTGGCGAATTTTCCAATTTTGGCAATTTTTTGTATTTTATTATATTTTGATTCTTTTCCATATTTTGGAGATTATGCTCGACTTTTGCACGATTTTTACCTAGTTTTTAGGTTTAGTATAAATAGGAGTTTCCATTCAATCGTTAAAAACCTTTGACATTATTGATATTGAATTAAAGTGAGGCGTATTGTCTTCTCTTCATCGTTCTTCATTGAACAATTTTGAACTTATCAGGTGTTAACTTGTGGCGTTCAAACAACCGGATTTAATTCTTGGATTGCGTGATCAAGGGGTCTTTCAAGCGTCATTCTTGTTAGGTTTTTTTAGTTCGACTTTCTTTTGGGTTAATCCTAAACTTTAGATTAATTTGGCTTTCTTGGGTTCATCAATTTCTTTGTGGGTTTCGTAGTCAACGTTGCTACGGGGTTCGCATCATGTTGGACAGAAAATTAACAATGAAAAACCACACCAGGGGCAATTTTGTTATTTGTCGCGACGGTGTCGAAATGGGCCGAAATTTGGTAGGTTGATTGGACTCGGTGCACAGACCTGGGGTCACGGGATACTAGCCAAATTCCTTCGTTTAGGCCTCCGAATAATTAATTTCCTTATTAATTATGTCAGGTTGAAGAACTGTTGGACAGAAAATTAACAATGAAAAACCGCACGGGGCAATTTTCCCATTTGTTGCAACGGTGTCGGAATGGGCTGAAATTTAGCAGGTTGATTTGAAACGCCCTGAGAAATTGGACATGTGGCACAGACCCGGGATCACGGGATTTTAGCCAAATTCCTTCGTTTCGGCTTTCGAATAATTAATTTCCCTATTAATTATGTTAGGTTGAAGAAGTGTTGGACAAAAAATTAACAAAGCAAAACCGCACCAGGGGCAATTTTGTCAATTGTCACGACGAGGTCGGAATGGGCTGAAATTTGGCAGGTTGATTGGAAACGGCTCGAGAAATTGGACTCGGGGCACAGACCCAGGATCTCGGGATTTTAGCCAAATTCCTTCGTTTAGGCCTCCGAATAATTAATTTCCGCATTAATTATGTCAGGTTGAAGATGTGTTGGACAGAAAATTAACAATGAAAAATCGCACCAGGGGCAATTTTGTCATTTGTCGCGACGGTGTCAGAATGGGCCGAAATTTGGCAGGTTGATTGGAAACGGTCCGAGAAATTGAACTCAGGGCATAGACCCGGGTTCTCGGGATTTTAGCCAAATTCCTTCGTTTAGGCCTCCGAATAATTATATTCTTTATTAATTATGTCGGGTTGAAGAAGTGTTGGACAAAAAATTAACAATGAAAAATCGTACCAGGGGCAATTTTGTCATTTGTCATGACGGTGTCGGAATGTGCCGAAATTTGGCAGGTTGATTGGAAACGGCCCGAGAAATTGGACTTGGGACATAGACCTGGGGTCACGGGATTTTAGCCAAATTCCATCATTTAGGCCTCCGAATAATTGATTTTCCTATTCATTATGCAAGGTTGAAGAAGTATTGGACAGAAAATTAATAAAGAAAAACCGCACCAGGGACAATTTTGCGATTTGTCGCGATGGTGTCGGAATGGGCTGAAATTTGGCAAGTTGATTGGAAACGACCTGAGAAATTGGACTCTAGGCACAGACCACGATCACGGGATTTTAGCCAAATTCCTTCGTTTTGACCTTCGAATAATTAATTTCCTTATTAATTATGTCGGGTTAAAGAAGTACTCGACAGAAAATTAACAATGAAAAATCGCACCAGGGGCAATTTTGTCATTTGTCGCGATGGTGTTGGAATGGACGAAAATTTGGCAGGTTGATTATAAAAGGCCTAAGAAATTGGACTCGGGGCACAGATCCGGGATCACGGGATTTTAGCCAAATTCCTTTGTTTAGGCCTCCGAATAATTATATTCTTTATTAATTATGTCGGGTTGAAGAAGTGTTGGACCGAAAATTAATAATGAAAAACCGCACAAGGGGCAATTTTTTCATTTGTCGCGACGGTGTCGGAATGGGCCGAAATTTGGCAGGTTGATTGGAAACGGCCGGAGAAATTGGACACGGGGCACAGACCCAGGATCACGGGATTTTAGCCAAATTCCTTCGGTTAGGCCTCCGAATAATTGATTTCCTTATTAATTATGTCAGGTTGAAGAACTGTTGGACAGAAAATTAACAATGAAAAACCGCACCAGGGGCAATTTTATCATTTGTCGCGACGGTGTCAGAATGGGCCGAAATTTGGAAGGTCGATTAGAAAAAACCCAAGAAATTGGACTCGGGGCACAAACCCGGGATCATGGGATTTTAGTCAAATTCCTACGTTTAGGCCTCCGAATAATTATATTCTTTATTAATTATGTTAGGTTGAAGAAGTGTTGGACAGAAAATTAACAATGAAAAACCGCACCAGGGGCAATTTTGTCATTTGTCGCGACGTTGTCGAATGGGCCGAAATTTGGCAGGTTGATTGGAAACGGCCAGAGAAATTAGACTCGGGGCATAAACCCGGGATCACGGAATTTTAGCCAAATTTCTTCGTTTAGGCCTCCGAGTAATTAATTTAATTATTAATTATGTCACGTTGAAGAACTGTTGGACAGAAAATTAACAATGAAAAACCGCACCAGGGGCAATTTTATCATTTGTCGCGACGGTGTCGGAATAGGCCTAAATTTGGTAGGTCGATTAGAAAAGACCCTAGAAATTGGACTCGAGGCACAGACTCGGGATCTCGGGATTTTAGCCAAATTCCTTCATTTAGGCCTCTGAATAATTAATTTCCTTATTAATTATGTCAGGTTGAAAAACTATTCGAAAGAAAATTAACAATGAAAAATTGCACCAGGGGCGATTTTTTCATTTGTCGAGACGGTGTCGGAATGGGCCGAAATTTGGCAGGTTGATTGGAAACGGCCTAAGAAACTGGACTCGGGGCACAGACCCGAGATCACGGGATTTTAGCCTAATTTCTTCGTTTAGGCCTCAGAATAATTAATTTCCTTATTAATTGTGTCAGGTTGAAGAACTGTTAGACAGAAAAATAACAATGAAAAACTACACGGGATAATTTTATCTTTTGTCGCAACGGTGTCAAAATGGGCCAAAATTTGGTAGGTTAATTGGAAACGGCCCGAAAAATTGGACTCGGGGCACAGACCCGGGATCACGAAATTTAACCAAATTTCTTCGTTTAGGCCTCCGAATAATTAATTTTCATATTAATAATGTCAGGTTGAAGAAGTATTGAATAGAAAATTAACAACGCAAAACCGCACCAGGGGCAATTTTGTCATTTGTCGCGTCGGTGTCGGAATGGGCCGAAATTTGGTAGGTCGATTGGAAACGACTCGAGAAATTGGACTCGGGGCATAAACCCGGGATCACGTGATTTTAGCCAAATTCCTTCGTTTAGGCCTCCGAATAATTAGTGTCCTGATTAATTATGGCAGGTTGAAGAACTGTTGGAAGAAAATTAACAATGAAAAACCGTACCAGGAGCGATTTTGTCATTTGTCGTGACGGTGTCGGAATGGGCAGAAATTTGGTAGGTTGATTGAAAATGGCCCAAGAAATTGGACTCGAGGCACAGACTCGGGATCACGGGATTTTAGCCAAATTCCTTCGTTTAGGCCTCATAATAATTAATTTCCCTATTAATTATGTCGGGTTGAAGAGGTGTTGGACAAAAAATTAACAAAGCAAAACCGCACTAGGGCCAATTTTTACATTTGTCGCGACGGTGTCGGAATGGACCAAAATTTGGCAAGTTGATTCGAAACGGCCCAAGAAATTTGACTCGGGGGATAGACCTGGGATCACGAGATTTAGCCAAATTCCTTCGTTAAGGCCTCCGAATAATTAATTTTCAAATTAATTATGTCAAGTTGAAGAAGTGTTGGACAAAAAATTAACAACACAAAACTGCACCTGGGGCAATTTTGTCATTTGTCGCGACGATGTCGGAATGGGCCGATATTTGGCAAGTTGATTGGAAACGGCCCAAAAAATTGGACTTAGGGCATAGACCTCGGGTCACAGGATTTTAGCCAAATTCCTTCATTTAGGCCCCTGAATAATAGATTTTCGTATTAATTATGTCAGGTTGAAGAAGTGTTGGACAAAAAATTAACAAAGAAAAACCGCACCAGGGGAAATTTTTTCATTTGTCGTGACGGTGTCGGAATGGGCCGAAATTTGGCAGGTTGATTGGAAATGGCCCGAGAAATTGGACTAAGGGCATAGACCCACGATCACGGGATTTTAGCCAAATTCATTCGTTTAGGCCTCCGAATAATTAATTTCCTTAATAATTATGTCGGGTTGAAGAAGTGTTGGACAGAAAATTAACAATGAAAAATCACACCAGGGTCAATTTTGTCATTTGTCGTGACGGTGTCGGAATGGGCCAAAATTTGGCACGTTGATTGGAAACGGCCCGAGAAATTGGACTCAGGGCACAGACCAGCGATCACGAGATTTTAGCCAAATTCATTCATTTAGGCCTTCGAATAATTAATTTCCTTATTAATTATGTCGGGTTGAAGAAGTGCTGGACAGAAAATTAACAACGCAAAACCGCACCAGGGGGGATTTTGTCATTTGTCACGACAGTGTCGGAAAGGGCTGAAATTTGGCAGGTTGATTGGAAACGGCCCGAGAAATTGGACTCGAGGCACAGACCCGGGATCTCGGGATTTTAACCAAATTTCTTCGTTTAGGCCTCCGAATAATTAATTTCCGTATTAATTATGTCAGGTTGAAGAAGCGTTGGACAGAAAATTAACAACACAAAACTGCACCAGTGGCAATTTTATCGTTTGTCGCGACGGTGTCGGAATCGGCCAAAATTTGGAAGGTTGACTGGAAACTGCCCGAGAAATTAGACTCGTGGTACAGACCTGGGATAACGGGATTTTAGCCAAATTCTATCATTTGGGCCGCCGAATAATTATATTCTTTACTAATTATGTCGGGTTGAAGAAGTGTTGGACCGAAAATTAATAATGAAAAATCGCACCAGGGGCAATTTTATCATTTGTCGCGACGGTGTCAGAATTGGCCAAAATTTGGCAGGCTGATTGGAAACTGCCCGAGAAGTTGGACTCGGGGCACAGACCCGGGATCACGGGATTTTAGTCAAATTCCTTCATTTAGGCCTCCGAATAATTATATTCTTTATTAATTATGTGAGGTTGAAGAAGTGTTGGGTAGAAAATTAACAATGAAAAACCGCACCAGGGGTAATTTTATCATTAGTCGCGACGTTGTCAGAATGGGCCGAAATTTGGTAGGTTGATTGGATCGACCCGAGAAATTAGACTCGAGGCATAGACCGGGGATCATGGAATTTTAGCCAAATTCCTTCGTTTAGGCCTCCGAATAATTAATTTCCTTATTAATTATGTCAGGTTGAAGAGGTGTTGGAGAGAAAATTAACAATGAAAAACCGCCCCAGGGGCAATTTTGTTATTTGTCGCGACGGTGTCGGAATGGGCCGAAATTTGACAAGTTGATAGGAAAAGGCCCGACAAATTGGATTCGGGGCACAGACCTGGGGTCACGGGATTTTGGCCAAATTCCTTCGTTTAGGCCTTTGAATAATTATATTCCTTATTAATTATGTCAGGTTGAAGAAATGTTGGACAGAAAATTAACAATGAAAAACGCACCAGGGGCAATTTTGTCATTTGACGCGATGGTGTCTGAATGGGACGAAATTTGGCAGGCTGATTGGAAACGGCTTGAGATTTTGGACTTGGGGCACAGACCTATGATCACGGGATTTTAGCCAATTTCCTTCATTTAGGCGTCAAAATAATTAATTTCCTTATTAATTATGCCAGGTTGAAGAAGTGTTGGACAGAAAATTAACAATGAAAAATCGCACCATGGACAATTTTGTCATTTGTCACGACAGTGTCTGAATGAGCCAAAATTTGGTAGGTTGATTGGAAACGACCGGAGAAATTGGACTCTGGGCACAGACCCAGGATCACGGGATTTTGGCCTAATTCCTTCGTTTAGGCCTCCGAATAATTAATTTCCTTATTAATTATGTCACGTTGAAGAAGTGTTGGACAGAAAATTAACAAAGCAAAATCGCAACAGGGGCAATTTCATCATTTGTCGCGATGGCATTGGAATGGGCAAAAATTTGGCAGGTTGATTGGAAGTGGCCCGAGAAATTGGACTCAGGGCACAAGCCCGGGATCATGGGATTTAACCAAATTCCTTTATTTAGGCCTCCGAATAATTAATTTTCGTATTAATTATGTTAGGTTGAAGAAGTGTTGGACAGAAAATTAACAACGCAAAACCGCACCAGGGGCAATTTTTTCATTTGTCGCGACGGTGTCAGAAAGGGCCGAAATTTGGTAGGTTGATTGGAAACGGCCCGAGAAAATGGACTCGGGGCACAGACCCGGGATCTCGGGATTTTAACCAAATTCCATCGTTTAGGCCTCCGAATAATTAATTTCCTTATTAATTATGTCAGGTTGAAGAAGTACTGGAGAGAAAATTAACAATGAAAAACCGCACTAGGGGTGATTTTTTCATTTGTCGAAACAATGTCGGAATGGGCCGAAATTCGGCAGGTTGATTGGAAATGGCCTGAGAAATTGGACTCGGGGCACAGACCCGGGATCACGGGATTTTGCCAAATTTCTTCATTTAGGCCTCCGAATAATTAATTTCCTTATTAATTATGTCCGGCTGAAGAACTGTTCGACAGAAAATTAACAATGAAAACAGCACGGGGCAATTTTGTCTTTTATCGCGACGATATTGAAATGGGCCGAAATTTGACAGGTTGATTGGAAACGGCCCGAGAAATTGGCCTCGGGGCACAAACCCGGGATCACAAGATTTTAGCCAAATTCCTTCGTTTAGGCATCCAAAAATTAATTTCCCAATTAATTATGTCAGGTTGAAGAAGTGTTGGACCGAAATTAACAAAGCAAAACCGCACCAGGGGCAATTTTGTAATTTGTCGCGACAGTGTCAAAATGGGCCGAAATTTAGCAGGTTGATTGGAAACGGCCTGAGAAATTTAACTTGGAGGATAGACCTGGGATCACGAGATTTAGCTAAATTCCTTCGTTTAGGCCTCCGAATAATTAATTTTCGTATTAATTATGTCAGGTTGAAGAAGTGTTGGGCCGAAAATTAACAAAGCAAAACCCCAACAGGGGCAATTTTGTCATTTGTCGCGACGGTGTTGGAACGGGCCGAAATTTGGCCAGTTGATTGGGTACGGCCCGAGAAATTGGACTCGAGGCACAGACCCAGGATAACGGGAATCAACCAAATTCCTTCGTTTATGCTTTCGAATAATTAATTTTCGTATTAATTATGTTAGGTTGAAGAAGTGTTGGACAGAAAATTAACAACGCAAAATCGCACCAGGGGCAATTTTCTCGTTTGTCGTGACGGTGTCGGAATGGGCTGAAATTTGGCAGGTTGATTGGGAACAGCCCAAGAAATTGGACCCGAGGCATAGACCCGGGATCACGGGATTTTAAACAAATTCCTTCGTTTAGGCCTTCGAATAATTAATTTCCTGATTAATTATGTAAGGTTCAAGAACTGTTGGAGAGAAAATTAACAATGAAAAACCGCACCAGGAGCAATTTTGTCATTTGTTGAGATGGTGTCGGAATGGGCAGAAATTTGCAAGTTGATTGGAAACTGCCTGAGAAATTGGACTCGGGGCACAGACCCGGGATCACGGGATTTTAGCCTAATTCCTTTGTTTAGGCCTCCGAATAATTAATTTCCCTATTAACTATGTCGGGTTGAAGAAGTGTTGGACAGAAAATTAACAAAGAAAAACCGCACCAAAGGTAATTTTTACATTTGGCGCGACGGTGTCGGAATGGGCCAAAATTTGGCAGGTTGATTCGAAACGACCCAAGAAATTTGACTCGGGGGACAGACTCGGGATCACGAGATTTAGTCAAATTCTTTCATTTAGGCCTCCGAATAATTAATTTTCGAATTAATTATGTCAGGTTGAAGAAGTGCTGGACAAAAAATTAACAACGCAAAATTACACCAGGGGCAAATTTCTCATTTGTCTCGACGGTGTTGGAATGGGCCGAAATTTGGCAGGTTGATTGGAAACGGCCCAAGAAATTGGACTCGGGGCATAGACCTGGGGTCACGGGATTTTAGCCAAATTCCTTCGTTGAGGCCCCCGAATAATAGATTTTCGTATTAATTATGTCAATTTGAAGAAGTGTTGGACAAAAAATTAACAAAGAAAAACCGCACCAGGGGAAATTTTTTCATTTGTCGCGACGGTGTCGGAATGGGCCGAAATTTGGCAGGTTGATTGGAAATGGCCCGAGAAATTGGACTAAGGGCATAGACCCGCGATCACAGGATTTTAGCCAAATTCATTCGTTTAGGCCTCCGAATAATTAATTTCCTTATTAATTATGTCGGGTTGAAGAAGTGCTGGATAGAAAATTAACAATGAAAAATCACACCAGGGCCAATTTTGTTATTTGTCGCGACGGTGTCGGAATGGGCCGAAATTTGGCACTTTGATTGGAAACGGCCGAGAAATTGGACTCAAAGGTTAGACCCGAGATCACAGGATTTTAGCCAAATTCCATTGTTTCAGCCTCCGAATAATTAATTTCCATATTAATTATGTCAGGTTGAAGAAGTGTTAGTCAGAAAATTAACAAAGCAAAATCGTACCAGGGATAATTTTGTTATTTGTCACGACGGTGTCGGAATGGACCGAAATTTGGCAGGTTTATTGGAAACGACCCGGGAAATTTGACTCGAGGCACAGACCCAGGATCACGGGATTTAGCAAAATTCCTTCGTTTAGGCCTCCGAATAACTAATTTCCTAATTAATTATGTAAGGTTGAAGAAGTGTTGGACAGAAAATTAACAATGAAAAACCGTACCAGGGGCAATTTTGTCATTTGTCACGATGGTGTCAGAAAGGGTTGAAATTTGGCAGGTTGATTGGAAACAACCCGAGAAATTGGACTATGGGCACAAACCTGAGATCTTGGGATTTTAACGAAGTTCCTTCGTTTAGGCCTCTGAATAATTAATTTTTGTATTAATTATGTTAGGTTGTAGAAGTGTTGGACAGAAAATTAACAAAGCAAAACCGCACCAGGGGCAATTTTATCATTTGTTGCGACGGTGTCGGAAAGGCTGAGATTTGGAAGGTTGACTGGAAACGGCCCGAGAAATTGGACTCGAGATACAGACCCGGGATAACGAGATTTTAGCCAAATTCCTTCGTTTGGGCCTCCGAATAACTATATTCTTTACCAATTATGTCGGGTTGAAGAAGTGTTGGACCGAAAATTAACAATGAATAATTGCACCAGGGGCAATTTTTTCATTTGTCGCGACGGTGTCAGAATTGGCCAAAATTTGGCAGGCTGATTGGAAACTGCCCGAGAAATTAGACTCGGGGCACAGACCCGGAATCACAGGATTTTAGTCAAATTCCTTCGTTTAGGCCTTCGAATAATTATATTATTTATTAATTATGTCAGGTTGAAGAAGTGTTGGACAGAAAATTAACAATGAAAAATCGCACCAGGGGCAATTTTGTCATTTGTCGCGACGTTGTTGGAATGGGCTGAAATTTGGCAGGTTGATTGGAAACGGCCCGAGAAATTAGACTCGGGGCCTAGACCCGGGATCACGGAATTTTAGCCAAAATTTTTCGTTTAGGCCTCCGAATAATTAATTTCCTTATTAATTATGTCAGGTTGAAGAAGTGTTGGAGAGAAAAAATAAACAATGAAAAACCGTCCCAGGGGCAATTTTGTTATTTGTCGCGATGGTGCCGGAATGGGCCGAAATTTGGCAAGTTGATCGAAAACGGCCCAAGAAATTGGACTCGGGGCACAGACCTGGCGTCACGGGATTTTAGCCAAATTCCTTCGTTTAGGCCTCTGAATAATTATATTCCTTATTAATTATGTCAGGTCGAAGATCTGTTGGACAGAAAATTAACAATGAAAAACCGCACCGGGGGCAATTTTGTCATTTGTCGCGACGGTGTCTGAATGGGACGAAATTTGGCAGGTTGATTGGAAACGGCCTGAAATTTTGGACTCGGGGCACAGACCCATGATCACGGGATTTTAGCTAAATTCCTTCATTTAGGCGTCCAAATAATTAATTTCCTTATTAATTATGTCAGGTTGAAGAAGTGTTGGACAGAAAATTGACAATAAAAAATCGCACCGGGGGCAATTTTGTCATTTGTCGCGATGGTGTCTGAATGGGACGAAATTTGGCAGGTTGATTGGAAACGGCTTGAGATTTTGGACTCGGGGCACAGACCCATGATCACGGGATTTTAGCCAAATTCCTTCATTTAGGCGTCCAAATAATTAATTTCCTTATTAATTATGTCAGGTTGAAGAAGTGTTGGACAGAAAATTAACAATAAAAAATCGCACCAGGGGCAATTTTATCATTTGTCGCGACTGTGTCTGAATGGGCCGAAATTTGGCAGGTTGATTGGAAACGGGCGGAGAAATTGGACTCGGGGCACAGACTCGGGATCACGGGATTTTAGCCGAATTCCTTCGTTTAGGCCTCCGAATAATTAATTTCCTTATTAATTATGTTAGGTTGATCAAGTGTTGGACAAAAAATTAACAAAGCAAAATCGCAACAGGGGCAATTTCGTCATTGGTCGCGACGGCGTTGGAATGGGCAGAAATTTGGCAGGTTGATTGGAAATGGCCTGAGAAATTAGACTCGGGGCACAAGCCCGGGATCACGATATTTAACCAAATTCCTTCATTTAGGCCTTCGAATAATTAATTTTCGTATTAATTATGTCAGGTTGAAGAAGTGTTGGACAGAAAATTAACAACGCAAAACCGCTCCAGGGGCAATTTTGTCATTTGTCGCGGCGTTGTCGGAATGGGCCAAAATCTGGTAGGTTGATTGGAAACGGCTCGAGAAATTGGACTCGGGGCATAGACCCGGGATCACGGGATTTTAGCCAAATTCCTTCATTTAGGCCTTCGAATAATTAATTTTCGTATTAATTATGTCAGGTTGAAGAAGTGTTGGACAGAAAATTAACAACGCAAAACCGCTCCAGGGGCAATTTTGTCATTTGTCGCGGCGTTGTCGGAATGGGCCAAAATTTGGTAGGTTGATTGGAAACGGCTCGAGAAATTGGACTCGAGGCTTTGACCCGAGATCTCGGGATTTTAACCAAATTCCTTCGTTTAGGCTTCCGAATAATTAATTTCCTTATTAATTATGTCAGGTTGAAAAACTGTTCGAGAGAAAATTAACAATGAAAAATTGCACCAGGGGCGATTTTTTCATTTGTCGAGACAGTGTCGGAATGGGCCAAAATTTGGCAGGTTGATTGGAAACGACCTGAGAAATTGGACTCGAGGCACAGATCTGGGATCACGGGATTTTAGCCGAAATTTCTTCGTTTAGGCCTCCGAATAATTAATTTCCTTATTAATTATGTCAGGTTGAAGAACTGTTGGACAAAAAATTAACAATGAAAAACTGCACGGGGCAATTTTGTCTTTTGTCGCGAAGGTATCGAAATGGGCCAAAATTTGGCAGGTTGATTGGAAATAGCCCGAGAAATTAGACTCGGGGCACAGACCCGGGATCACGGGATTTTAGCCAAATTCTTTCGTTTAGGCCTCCGAATAATTATTTTCCTTATTAATTATATCAAGTTGAAGAAGTATTGAACAGAAAATTAACAAAGCAAAATCGCAACAGGCGCAATTTTGTCATTTGTCGCGACAGTGTCAGAATGGGGGAAATTGGCCTGTTGATTGGAAACGGCCCGAGAAATTGGACCCGGAGTACAAGCCGGGATCACGAGGTTCAACCAAATTCCTTCGTTTAGGCCTCCGAATAATTAATTTTCGTATTACAAAAATTAATTATGTCAAGTTGAAGAAGTGTTGGACAGAAAATTAACAACACAAAACCTTACCAGGGGCAATTTTGTCATTTGTCGCGGCGGTGTCTGAATGGGCTGAAATTTTGCAGGTTGATTGGAAATGACCCGAGAAATTAGACTCTGGGCACAGACCCGTGATTACGGGATTTTAGCCAAATTCCTTAGTTTAGGCCTCCAAATAATTGTATTCCTCATTAATTACATCAGGTTGAAGAATTGTTGGACAGAAAATTAACAATGAAAAATCGCACCAGGGGTAATTTCATCATTTTTCGCGATAGTGTCGGAATGGACCAAAATTTGTCAGGTTGATTGTAAACGGCCTGAAAAATTGGACTCGAGGCACAGACCTAGGATCACGGGATTTTAGCCAAATTCCTTCGTTTAGGCCTCCGAATAATTAATTTCCCCATTAATTATGTCTGGTTGAAGAAGTGTTGGACAGAAAATTAACAAAGCAAAATCGCACCAGGGAAATTTTGTCATTTGTCGCGACGGTGTAGGAATGGGCCGAAATTTGGCTGGTTTATTGGAAACGGCCTGAGAAATTGGACTTGGGATACAGACCCGGGATCACGGGATTTAGCTAGATTCCTTTATTTTGGCCTCCGAATAATTAATTTTCAAATTAATTATGTCAGGTTGAAGAAGTGTTGGACAGAAAATTAACAATGCAATACCGCACCAGAGGCAATTTTGCCATTTGTCGCGACGGTGTCGAAATGGGCCGAAATTTGGCAGGTTGACTGGAAACGGACTGAAAAATTGGACTCGGGGCACAGACCTGGGATAACAGGATTTTAGTCAAATTCCTTCGTTTGGGTCTCGGAATAACTATAATCTTTATTAATTTTGTCGGGTTGAAGATGTTTTGGACCGAAAATTAACAATGAAAAACCGCACCAGGGGCAATTTTGTCATTTGTCCCCGATGGTGTCGGAATGGGCCGAAATTTAGCAGGTTGATTGGAAACGGCTCGAGAAATTTGACTCGAGGTATAGACCCGGGATCACGAGATTTAGCTAAATTCCTTAGTTTAGGCCTCCGAATAATTAATTTTCGTATTAATTATGTCAGGTTGAAGAAGTGTTGGCCAGAAAACTAACAAAGCAAAACCCCAACAGGCACAATTTTGTCATTTGTCGCGACGGTGTCGGAATGGGCCGAAATTTGGCCAGTTGATTGGAAACGGCCCGAGAAATTGGACTCGGGGCACAGACCCGGGATATCGGGAATTAACCAAATTCCTTCGTTTCGGCCTCCGAATAATTAATTTTTGTATTAATTACGTCAGGTTGAAGAAGTGTTGGACAGAAAATTAACAACGCAAAATCGCACCAGGGGCAATTTTGTCATTTGTCGCGACGGTGTTGGAATGGGCCGAAATTTGGCACGTGATTTTAAACGGCCCGAGAAATTGGACTCGGGGCACAGACCCGGGATCACGGGATTTTAGCCAAATTCTTTCGTTCAGGGCTCCGAATAATTAATTTCCCTATTAATTATGTCGGGTTGAAGAAGTGTTGGATAGAAAATTAACAACGCAAAACCGCAACAGGGGCAATTTTGTCATTTTTCACGACGGTGTCGGAATGGGCCGAAATTTGGCCGGTTGATTGGAAACGGCCCGAGAAATTGGACTCGGGGCACAGACCCGGGATCACGGGATTTTAGCCAAATTCTTTCGTTCAGGGCTCCGAATAATTAATTTCCCTATTAATTATGTCGGGTTGAAGAAGTGTTGGATAGAAAATTAACAACGCAAAACCGCAACAGGGGCAATTTTGTCATTTTTCACGACGGTGTCGGAATGGGCCGAAATTTGGCCGGTTGATTGGAAACGGCCCGAGAAATTGGACTCGGGGCACAGACCCGGGATCACGGGATTTTAGCCAAATTCTTTCGTTCAGGGCTCCGAATAATTAATTTCCCTATTAATTATGTCGGGTTGAAGAAGTGTTGGATAGAAAATTAACAACGCAAAACCGCAACAGGGGCAATTTTGTCATTTTTCACGACGGTGTCGGAATGGGCCGAAATTTGGCCGGTTGATTGGAAACGGCCCGAGAAATTGGACTCGGGGCACAGACCCGGGATCACGGGATTTTAGCCAAATTCCTTCGTTTAGGCCTCCGAATAATTAATTTCCTTATTAATTAGGTTAGGTTGAAGAACAGTTGGAGAGAAACTTAACAACGAAAAATCGCACCGGGGGCGATTTTGTCATTTGTCGCGACGGTGTCGGAATGGGCAGAAATCTAGCAGGTTCATTGGAAACGGCCCGAGAAATTGGACTCGGGGCACAGACCCGGGATCACGGGATTTTAGCCAAATTCTTTCGTTCAGGGCTCCGAATAATTAATTTCCCTATTAATTATGTCGGGTTGAAGAAGTGTTGGATAGAAAATTAACAACGCTAAACCGCAACAGGGGCAATTTTGTCATTTTTCACGACGGTGTCGGAATGGGCCGAAATTTGGCAGGTTGATTAGAAACGGTCGAGAAATTTGACTCGGGGGACAGACTCGGGATCATGGGATTTAGCCAAATTCCTTCGTTTAGGCCATTGAATAATTAATTTTCGAATTAATTATGTCAGGTTGAAGAAGTGTTGGACAGAAAATTAACAACGCAAAACCGCACCAGGGGCGTTTTTGTCATTTCTCGCGACGGCGTCGGAATGGGCCGAAATTTGGCAAGTTGATTGGAAATGGCCCTAGAAATTGGACTCGGGGCACAGACCCAGGATCACGGGATTTTAGCCAAATTCCTTCGTTTTGGCCTCCGAATAACTAATTTCCTAATTAATTATGTAAGGTTGAAGAAGTGTTGGACAGAAAATTAACAATGAAAAACCGTACCAGGGGCAATTTTGTCATTTCTCACGACGATATCGGAAAGGGTTGAAATTTGGTAGATTGATTGGAAACGGCCCGAGAAATTGGACTCGGGGCACAGACCCGAGATCTCGGGATTTTAACCAAATTTCTTCGTTTAGGCCTCCGAATAATTAATTTCCGTATTAATTATGTCAGGTTGAAGAAGTGCTGGACATAAAATTAACAATGAAAAATCGTACCAGGGGCAATTTTGTCATTTGTCACGATGGTGTCGGAATGGGCCGAATTTGGAAGGTTGACTGGAAACGGCCCGAGAAATTGGACTCGAGGTACAGACCCGAGATAATGGGATTTTAGCCAAATTCCTTCGTTTGGGCCTCCGAATAACTATATTCATTACTAGTTATGCCGGGTTGAAGAAGTGTTGGACCGAAAATTAACATTGAAAAATTGCACTGGGGGCATTTTTATCATTTGTCGCAACGGTGTCAAAATTGGCCAAAATTTGGCAGGCTGATTGGAAACTGCCCGAGAAATTGGACTCGGGGCATAGACCCTAGATCACGGGATTTTAGCCAAATTCCTTCGTTTAGGCCTCCGAATAATTAATTTCCTTATTAATTATGTCAGGTTGAAAAAGTGTTGGAGAGAAAATTAACAATGAAAAATTATACCAGGGCGATTTTCTCATTTGTTGCGACGATGTCGGAATGGGCTGAAATTTGGCAGGTTGATTGGAAACGACCCCAGAAATTGGACTCGGGGCACAAACCCGGGATCACGGGATTATCCAAATTCCTTCGTTTAGGCCTCCGAATAACTAATTTTCGTATTAATTATGTTAGGTTGAAGAAGTGTTGGACAGAAAATTAATAAAGAAAAATCGCACCAGTGTCAATTTTGTCATTTGTCGCGACGGTGTCTGAATAGACCGAAATTTGGCAGGTTGATTGGAAACGACCCGAGAAATTAGACTCCGGGCACAGACCCATGATTACGGGATTTTAGCCAAATTCCTTAGTTTAGGCCTCCAAATAATTGTATTCCTCATTAATTACGTCAAGTTGAAGAATTGTTGAATAGAAAATTAACAATGAAAAACCTCACCAGGGGCAATTTTGTCATTTGCTGCGACGGCATCGGAATGGGCAGAAATTTGGCAGGTTGATTGGAAATGGCCCGAGAAATTGGACTCAGGGCACAGACCCGCGATCACGGGATTTTAGCTAAATTCATTAGTTTAGGCGTCTGAATAATTAATTTCCTTATTAATTATGTCGGGTTGAAGAAGTGCAGGACAGAAAATTAACAATGAAAAATCACACCAAGGCCAATTTTGTCATTTGTCGTGACGGTGTCGGAAAGGCCAAAATTTAGAACATTGATTGGAAACGGCCAGAGAAATTGGACTCGGGGCATAGACCCGATATCACGGGATTTCAGCCAAATTCCTTTGATTCGGCCGTCGAATAATTAATTTCCTTATTAATTATGTCTGGTTGAAGAAGTGTTAGACAGAAAATTAACAAAGCAAAACCGTACCAGGGGCAATTTTGTCATTTGTCGCAATGGCATCGGAATGGACCGAAATTTGGCAGGTAGATTGAAAAACGGCCCGAGAAATTTGACTCGTGGCACAGACCCGGGATCACGGGATTTAGCGAAATTCCTTTGTTTAGGCTTTCGAATAATTAATTTTCGTATTAATTTTGTCAGGTTGAAGAAGTGTTGGACAGAAAATTAACAACGCAAAACTACACCAAGGGCAATTTTGTCATTTGTCACGACGGTGTCGGAATGGGTCAAAATTTGGCAGGTTGATTGGAAACAGCCCGAGAAATTGGACTCGGGCTATAGACCTGAGATCACGGGATTTTAGCCAAATTCCTTCGTTTAGGCCTCCGAATAACTAATTTCCTTATTAATTATGTAAGCTTGAAGAAGTGTTGGACAGAAAATTAACAATGAAAAATCGTACCAGGGGTAATTTTGTCATTCGTCACGACGGTGTCGGAAAAGGCTGAAATTTGGCTGGTTGATTGGAAACGGCTCGAGAAATTGGACTGTGGGCACAGACCCGGGATCTCGGGATTTTAACCAAATTCCTTCATTTTGGCCTTCGAATAATTAATTTCCGTATTAATTATGTTAGGTTGAAGAAGTGTTGGACAGAAAATTAACAAAGCAAAACCGCACCAGGGGCAATTTTGTCATTTGTCGTGACGGTGTCGGAATGGGCCGAAATTTGGAAGGTTGACTGGAAACGGCCCAAGAAATTGGACTCGGGGCATAGACCTGGGATCACGGGATTTTAGCCAAATTCGATTTTAACCAAATTCCTTCATTTTGGCCTTCGAATAATTAATTTCCGTATTAATTATGTTAGGTTGAAGAAGTGTTGGACAGAAAATTAACAAAGCAAAACCGCACCAGGGGCAATTTTGTCATTTGTCGTGACGGTGTCGGAATGGGCCGAAATTTGGAAGGTTGACTGGAAACGGCCCAAGAAATTGGACTCGGGGCATAGACCTGGGATCACGGGATTTTAGCCAAATTCCTTCGTTTGGGCGTCCGAATAACTTTATTCTTTACTAATTATGTCAGGTTGAAGAAGTGTTGGACTGAAAATTAACAATGAAAAATCGTACCAGGGGCAATTTTATCATTTGTCGCGACGGTGTTGGAATTGGCCGAAATTTGGCAGGCTGATTGGAAATGGCCCGAGAAATTGGACTCGGGGCACAGACCTAGGATCACGGGATTTTAGCCAAATTCCTTCGTTTATGCCTCCGAATAACTAATTTCTTTATTAATTATGTCAGGTTGAAGAAGTGTTGGACAGAAAATTAACAATGAAAAACTGCACCAGGGGCAATTTTGTCATTTGTCGTGACGGTGTCTGAAAGGGCTGAAATTTGGCAGGTTGATTGGAAACGGCTCGAGAAATTGAACTCGGGGCACAGACCCGGGATCTCGGGATTTTAACCAAATTCCTTCGTTTAGGCCTCCGAATAATTAATTTCCGTATTAATTATGTCAGGTTGAAGAAGTGTTGGACATAAAATTAACAATGAAAAACCGCATAAGGGCCAATTTTTTCATTTATCGTGACGGTGTCAAAATGGGCCGAAATTTGGAAGGTTGACTGGAAACGGCCCGAGAAATTGGATTCGGGGCACAGACCCGGGATCACGGGATTTTAGCCAAATTCCATCATTTGGGCCTCCGAATAACTACATTCTTTTCTAATTATGTCGGGTTGAAGAAGTGTTGGACCGAAAATTAACATTGAAAAACCGCACTAGGGGCATTTTTATCATTTGTCACGACGGTGTCAAAATTGGCCAAAATTTGGCACATTGATTGGAAACTGCCCGAGAAATTGGACTCGGGACATAGACTTGTGGTCATGGGATTTTAGCCAAATTATTTCGTTTAGGCCTCCGAATAATTAATTTTCGTATTAATTATGTCAGGTTGAAGAAGTGTTGGACAGAAAATTAACAAAGAATAATCGCACCACGGTCAATTTTGTCATTTGTCGCGACGGTGTCGGAATGGGCTGAAATTTGGCAGGTTGATTGGAAACGGCCCGAGAAATTGGACTCGAGGCACAAACCCGATACCACGAGATTTTACCCAAATTCCGTCATTTAGGCCTCTGAATAATTGTTTTTCGGATTAATTACGTCAGGTTGAAGAATTATCGGACAAAAAATTGACAATGAAAAACGGCACCAGGGGCAATTTCATCATTTGTCGCGACGGTGTCGGAATGGCTCGAAATTTGGCAGATTGATTGGAAACGACCCAAGAAATTGGACTCAAGGCACGGACCCGGGACCACGGGATTTTAGCCAAATTCTTTCGTTTAGGCCTCCGAATAATTAATTTCCCTATTAATTATGTTAGGTTGAAGAAGTGTTGGACAGAAAATTAATAAAGCAAAACTGCACCTGGGGAAATTTTGTCATTTGTCGCGACGGTGTCTGAATGGGCCGAAATTGGGCGGGTTGATTGGAAACGGCCCGAGAAATTGGAGTCGGGGCACAGACCCGGGATCATGGGATTTAACCAGATTCCTTCATTTAGACCTCTGAATAATTAATTTTCGTATTAATTATGTCAGGTTGAAGAAGTATTGGACAGAAAATTAACAACGCAAAACCGCACCAGGTATAATTTTGTCATTTGTCGCGACGTTGTCGGAATACGCTGAAATTTGGCAGATTGATTGGAAATGGCCTGAGAAATGGGACTCGGGGCATAGACCCGAGATCATGGGATTTTAGCCAAATTCCTTCGTTTAGGGCTCCGAATAATTAATTTCCTTATTAATTATGTCAGGTTGAAAAAGTGTTGGAGAGAAAATTAACAATGAAAAACCTCAACAGGGGTGACTTTGTCATTAGTTGCGACGGTGTTGGAATGGGCCGAAATTTGGCAGTTGATTGGAAACGGCCCGAGAAATTGGACTCGGGGCACAGACCCGAGATCATGGGATTAGCCAAATTCCTTCGTTTAGGCCTCCGAATAATTAATTTTCGTATTAATTATGTCTGGTTGAAGAAGTGTTGGACAGAAAATTAACACAGAAAAACTGCACCAGGGGCAATTTTGTCATTTGTCGCGACGGTCTCTGAATGGGCCGAATTTTGGTAGGTTGATTGGAAACGGCCCGAGAAATTGGACTCGGGGCACAGACCCGTGATCACGGGACTTTAGCCAAATTCCTTAGTTTAGGCCTCCGAATAATTGTATTCCTCATTAATTACGTTAGGTTGAAGAATTGTTGGACAGAAAATTAACAATAAAAAACCGCACCAGGGGCTATTTTATCATTTATCGCGACGGTTTCGGAATTGGCCAAAATTTGGCAGGCTGATTGGAAACGGCCCGAGATATTATACTCGGGGCACAGACTCGGGATCACGGGATTTTAGCCAAATTCCTTCGTTTAGGCCTCCGAATAACTAATTTCCTTATTAATTATGTCAAGTTGAAGAAGTGTTGGACAGAAAATTAACAATGAAAAACCGCACCAAGGGTAATTTTGTCATTTGTCACGACGGTGTCGAAAAGGGCTGAAATTTGGTAGGTTGATTGGAAACGGCTCGAGAAATTGAACTCGGGACACAGACCCAGATCTCGGGATTTTAACCAAATTCCTTCGTTTGGGCCTCCGAATAATTAATTTCCGTATTAATTATGTCAGGTTGAAGAAGGGTTGGACATAAAAATAATAATGAAAAACCGCACAAGGGCCAATTTTTTCATTTATCGTGATGGTGTCGGAATGGGCCGAAATTTGGAAGGTTGATTGGAAACGGCCCGAGAAATTGGACTCGGGGCACAGACACGGATCACGGGATTTTAACCAAATTCCTTCGTTTGGGCCTCTGAATAACTATATTCTTTACTAATTATGTCAGGTTAAAGAAGTGTTGGATAGAAAATTAACAATGAAAAACCGCAACATGGGCAGTTTTGTCATTCGTCGCGATGGTGTCGGAATGGGACAAAATTTGGCTGGTTGATTGGAAACTGCCGAGAAATTGGACTCAGGACATAGACCCATGGTCATGGGATTTTAGCCAAATTCTTTATTTTAGGCCTCCGAATAATTAATTTTTGTATTAATTATGTTAGGTTGAAGAAGTGTTGGACAGAAAATTAACAAAGAAAAATCGCACCAGGGTCAATTTTGTCATTTGTCACGACGGCGTCGGAATGGGCTGAAATTTGGCAGGTTGATTGGAAACGGCCCGTGAAATTAGACTCGGGGAACAAACCTGAGACCACGGGATTTTACCCAAATTCCTTCGTTTAGGCCTCCGAATAATTGTATTTCGAATTAATTACGTCAGGTTGAAGAATTGTTGGACAAAAAATTGACAATGAAAAACCGCACCAGGGGCAATTTCATCATTTGTCGCGACGGTGTTGAAATAGTCCGAAATTTGGCAGATTGATTGGAAATGACCTAAGAAATTGGACTTAGGGCACGGACCCGGGATCACGGGATTTTAGCCAAATTCCTTCGTTTAGGCCTCCGAATAATTAATATAACTATTAATTATGTCTGGTTGTAGAAGTGTTGGACAGAAAATTAATAAAGTAAAACCGCACCTGGGGAAATTTTGTCCTTTGTCGCGATAGTGTCTGAATGGGCCGAAATTGGGCAGGTTGATTGGAAACGGCCCGAGAAATTGGACTCGGGGCACAGACCCGGGATCATGGGATTTAACCAAATTCCTTCGTTTAGGCCTCTGAATAATTAATTTTCGTATTAATTATGTCAGGTTGAAGAAGTATTGGACAGAAAATTAACAACGCAAAACCACAATAAGGGCAATTTTGTCATTTGACGCGACGTTGTTGGAATGCGCCGAAATTTGGCAGGTTGATTGGAAATGGCCTGAGAAATGGGACTTAGGGCACAGACCCGGGATCACGGGATTTTAGCCAAATTCCTTCGTTTAGGCCTCCGAATAATTAATTTCCTTATTAATTATGTCAGGTTGAAAAAGTGTTGGAGAGAAAATTAACAATGAAAAACCACAGCAGGGCGATTTTGTCATTTGTTGCGACGATGTCGGAATGGGCTGAAATTTGGCAGGTTGATTGGAAACGACCCCAGAAATTGGACGCGGGGCACAGACCCAGGATCACGGGATTATCCAAATTCCTTCGTTTAGGCCTCCGAATAACTAATTTTCGTATTAATTATGTCAGGTTGAAAAAGTGTTGGACAGAAAATTAACAAAGAAAAATCGCACCAGGGGCAATTTTGTCATTTGCCACGATAGTGTCTGAATAGACCGAAATTTGGCAGGTTGATTAGAAACGACCCGAGAAATTAGATTCGTGGCACAGACCCATGATTACAGGATTTTAGCCAAATTCCTTAGTTTAGGCCTCCGAATAATTGTATTCCTCATTAATTACGTTAGGTTGAAGAATTGTTGAACAGAAAATTAACAATGAAAAATCGCACCAGGGGCAATTTTGTCATTTGTTGCGACGGTGTCGAAATTGGCCAAAATTTGGCAGGCTGATTGGAAACGGCCCGAGAAATTGGACTCGGGGCACAGACCCAGGATTACGGGATATTAGCCAAATTCCTTCGTTTTGGCCTCCGAATAACTAATTCCTTATTGATTATGTCAAGTTGAAGAAGTTTTGGACAGAAAATTAACAATGAAAAACCGCACTTGGGGCAATTTTGTCATTTGTCGCGACGGTGTCGAAAAGGTCTGAAATTTGGCAGGTTGATTGAAAACGACCTGAGAAATTGAACTCGGGACACAGGCCCGGGATCTCAGGATTTTAAACAAATTCCTTCGTTTGGGCCTCCGAATAATTAATTTCCGTATTAATTATGTCAGGTTGAAGAAGGGTTGGACATAAAATTAACAATGAAAAACCGCACAAGGGCCAATTTTTTCATTTATCACGACGGTGTCGGAATGGGCCGAAATTTGGAAAGTTGATTTGGAAACGGCCCGAGAAATCGGACTCGGGGCACAGACCCGGGATCACAGGATTTTAGCCAAATTCCTTCGTTTGGGCCTCCGAATAACTACATTCTTTACTAATTATGTCAGGTTAAAGAAGTGGTGGATAGAAAATTAACAATGAAAACCGCAACAGGGGCAGTTTTGTCATTTATCGCGACGGTGTCGGAATGGGACAAAATTTGGCTGGTTGATTGGAAACTGCCCGAGAAATTAGACTCGGGACATAGACCCGTGGTCATGGTATTTTAGCCAAATTCTTTATTTTAGGCCTCCAAATAATTAATTTTCGTATTAGTTATGTCAGGTTGAAGAAGTGCTGGATAGAAAATTAACAAAAAAAAATCGCACCAGGGTCAATTTTGTCATTTGTCGCGACGGTGTCGGAATGGACTGAAATTTGGTAGGTTTATTGGTAACGGCCCGAGAAATTGGACTCGGGGCACAAACCTGGGACCACGGGATTTTAGCCAAATTCCTTCGTTTGGGCCTCCGAATAACTATATTCTTTACTAATTATGTCAGGTTAAAGAAGTGTTGGATAGAAAATTAACAATAAAAAGCTGCAACAGGGGCAGTTTTGTCATTTGTCGCGACGGTGTCGGAATGGGACAAAATTTGGCTGGTTGATTGGAAACTGCCCGAGAAATTGGACTCGGGACATAGACCCGTGGTCATGGTATTTTAGCCAAATTCTTTATTTTAGGCCTCCGAATAATTAATTTTCGTATTAATTATGTCAGGTTGAAGAAGTGTTGGACAGAAAATTAACAAAGAAAAATCGCACCAGGGTCAATTTTGTCATTTGTCGCGACGGTGTCTAAATGGACCGAAATTTTGCAGGTGGATTGGAAACAACCCGAGAAATTAGACTCGGGCACAGACTCGTGATTACGGGATTTTAGCCAAATTCCTTAGTTTTGGTCTCCCAATAATTGTATTCCTCATTAATTACGTCAGGTTGAAGAATTGTTGAACATAAAATTAACAATGAAAAACCGCAACAGGGGCAATTTTGTCATTTGTTGCGACGGCATCGGAATGGGCAGAAATTTGGCAGGTTGATTGGAAATGGCCCGAGAAATAGGACTCAGGGCACAGACCCGCGATCACGGGATTTTAGTCAAATTCATTAGTTTAGGCCTCTGAATAATTAATTTCCTTATTAATTATGTCAAGTTGAAGAAGTGCCGGACAGAAAATTAACAATGAAAAATCACACCAAGGCCAATTTTGTCATTTGTCACGACGGTGTCGGAAAGGGCCGAAATTTAGAACATTGATTGGAAACGGCCCGAGAAATTGGACTCGGGGCATAGACCCGATATCATGGGATTTCAGCCAAATTCCTTCGATTCGGCCGTCGAATAATTAATTTCCTTATTAATTATGTCAGGTTGAAGAAGTGTTAGACAGAAAATTAAATAAGTAAAACCGTACCAGGGGCAATTTTGTCATTTGTCACAACGGCGTCAGAATGGGTCGAAATTTGGCAGGTTGATTGAAAACGGCCCGAGAAATTTGACTCGTGGCACAGACTCGGGATCATGGGATTTAGCTAAATTCCTTCGTTTAGGCTTCCGAATAATTAATTTTCGTATTAATTTTGTCAGGTTGAAGAAGTGTTGGACAGAAAATTAACAACGCAAAACTGCACCAAGGGCAATTTTGTCATTTGTCGCAACGGTGTCGGAATGGGTCAAAATTTGGCAGGTTGATTGGAAATAGCCCGAGAAATTGGACTCGGGCTATAGACCTGAGATCACGGGATTTTAGCCAAATTACTTCGTTTAGGCCTCCGAATAACTAATTTCCTTCTTAATTATGTCAGGCTGAAAAAGTGTTGGACAGAAAATTAACAATGAAAAATCGTACCAGGGTTAATTTTGTCATTTGTCACGACGGTGTCGGAAAAGGCTGAAATTTGGCAGGTTGATTCGAAACGGCTCGAGAAATTGGACTGTGGGCACAGACCCGGGATCTTGGGATTTTAACCAAATTCTTTCATTTAGGCCTCTGAATAATTAATTTCTGTATTAATTATGTCAGGTTGAAGAAGTGTTGGACAGAAAATTAACAAAGCAAAATCGCACCAGGGGCAATTTTATCATTTGTCGCGACGGTGTTGGAATGGGCCGAAAATTGGAAGGTTGACTGGCAACGTCCCAAGAAATTGGACTCAGGGCATAGACCCGGGATCACGGGATTTTAGCCAAATTTCTTCGATTGGGCCTCCGAATAACTTTATTCTTTACTAACTATGTCAAGTTGAAGAAGTGTTGGACTGAAAATTAACAATGAAAAATCGTACCAGGGGCAATTTTATCATTTGTCGCGACGGTGTCGGAATTGGGCGAAATTTGGCAGGCTAATTGGAAATGGCCCGAGAAATTGGACTCGGGGCATAGACCCGGGATCACGGGATTTTAGCCAAATTCCTTCGTTTATGCCTCCGAATAACTAATTTCCTTATTAATTATGTCAGGTTGAAGAAGTGTTGGACAGAAAATTAACAATGAAAAACTGCACCAGGGGCAATTTTGTCATTTGTCGCGACGGTGTCTAAAAGGGCTGAAATTTGGCAGGTTGATTGGAAACGGCCCGAGAAATTGAACTCGGGGCACAGACCCGAGATCTCGGGATTTTAACCAAATTCCTTCGTTTAGGCCTCCGAATAATTAATTTTCGCATTAATTATGTTAGATTGAAGAAGTGTTGGACACAAAATTAACAATAAAAAATCGCACAAGGGCCAATTTTTTCATTTATCGTGACGGTGTCGGAATGGGCCGAAATTTGGAAGGTTGACTGGAAACGGCCCGAGAAATTGGACTCGGGGCAGAGACTCGGGATCACGGGATTTTAGCCAAATTCCTTCGTTTGGGCCTCCGAATAACTACATTCTTTACTAATTATGTCGGGTTGAAGAAGTGTTGGACCGAAAATTAACATTGAAAAATCGCACTAGGGGCATTTTTATCATTTGTCACGACGGTGTCAAAATTGGCCAAAATTTGGCACGTTGATTGGAAACTGCCCGAGAAATTGGACTCGGGACATAGACCCGTGGTCTTGGGATTTTAGCTAAATTATTTCGTTTAGGCCTCCGAATAATTAATTTTCGTATTAATTATGTTAGGATGAAGAAGTGTTGGACAGAAAATTAACAAAGAATAATCGCACAAGGGTCAATTTTGTCATTTGTCGCGATGGTGTCGGAATGGGCTGAAATTTGGCAGGTTGATTGGAAACAGCCCGAGAAATTGGACTCGGGGCACAAACCCGAGACCACGAGATTTTACCCAAATTCCTTCGTTTAGGCCTCTGAATAATTGTATTTCGGATTAATTACGTCAGGTTGAAGAATTATCGGACAAAAAATTGACAATGAAAAACGGCACCAGGGGCAATTTCATCATTTGTCGCGACGGTGTCGGAATGGCTCGAAATTTGGCAGATTGATTGGAAATGACCCAAGAAATTGGACTCAGGGCACGGACCCGGGACCACGGGATTTTAGCCAAATTCTTTCGTTTAGGCCTCCGAATAATTAATTTCCCTATTAATTATGTGAGGTTGAAGAAGTGTTGGACAGAAAATTAATAAAGCAAAACTGCACCTGGGGAAATTTTGTCATTTGTCGCGACGGTGTCTGAATGGGCCGAAATTTGGCGGGTTGATTGGAAACGGCCCGAGAAATTGGAGTCGGGGCACAGACCCGGGATCATGGGATTTAACCAGATTCCTTCATTTAGACCTCTGAATAATTAATTTTCGTATTGATTACTCCAGGTTGAAGAAGTGTCGGACAGAAAATTAATAAAGTAAACCGCACCAGGGGCAATTTTGTCATTTGTCACGACGGTGTCGGATTGGGCCGAAATTTGGCAGGTTGATTGGAAATGACCGGAGAAATCGGACTCGGGGTGAAATCCTGAGATCTCAGCACTCCGCCCCGAGTCCAATTGACAACTAGCTTTGAAGTTTGAAGAAGTGTTGGACAGAAAATTAATAAAGCAAAACTGCACCTGGGGAAATTTTGTCATTTGTCGCGACGGTGTCTGAATGGGCCGAAATTTGGCGGGTTGATTGGAAACGGCCCGAGAAATTGGAGTCGGGGCACAGACCCGGGATCATGGGATTTAACCAGATTCCTTCATTTAGACCTCTGAATAATTAATTTTCGTATTGATTACTCCAGGTTGAAGAAGTGTTGGACAGAAAATTAATAAAGTAAAACGCACCAGGGGCAATTTTGTCATTTGTCACGACGGTGTCGGATTGGGCCGAAATTTGGCAGGTTGATTGGAAATGACCGGAGAAATTGGACTCGGGGTACAGACCCGGGTTCACGGGATTTAGCCAAATTCCTTCGTTTAGGCCCCCGAATAATTAATTTTCGTATTATGTTAGGTTGAAGATGTGTTGGACGGAAAAATAATTACGTCAGGTTGAAGAAGTGTTGGCCAGAAAATTAACAAAGCAAAACCACACCTGGGAGAATTTTCTCAGTTGTCGCGACGGTGTCGGAATGGGCCGAAATTTGGCCGGTTGATTGGAAATGGCCCGAGAAATTGGACTCCGGGAACAAACCTGGGATCACGGGATTTTAGCCAAATTCCTTCGTTTAGGACTCTGAATAATTAATTTTCTTATTAATTATGTGAGGTTGAAGAAGTGCTGGACAGAAAATTAAGAAAGCAAAACCGCACCAAGGGCAATTTTGTCATTTGTCGCGACGGTGTCGGAATGGGCTGAAATTTGGCAAGTTGATTGGAAACGACTGGAGAAATTGGGCTCGGGATACAAACTCGGGATCATGGGATTTAGCCATATTCTTTCGTTTCGGCCTTCGAATAATTAATTTTCGTATTAATTATGTCAGATTGAAGAAGTGTTGGACAGAAAATTAATTACGTCAGGTTGAAGAAGTGTTGGATAGAAAATTAACAAAGAAAAACCGCACCAGGGGCAATTTCGTCATTTGTTACAACAGTGTCGGAATGGCTGAAATTTGGCAGGTTGATTGGAAACGTTATGAGAAATTGGACTCGGGGCACAGACCAGGGAGCATTGGATTTTGGCCAAATTCCATCGTTTAGGGCTCCGAATAATCATATTCCATATTTATTATGTCAGGTTGAAGAAGTGTTGGACAGAAAATTAACAATGAAAAATCGCACCTGGGGCAATTTTGTCATTTGTCGCAACGGTGTCGAAATGGGCTGAAATTTGGCAGGTTGATTAGAAATGGCCCGAGAAATTGGGCTCGGGGCACAGACCCGGGATAACGGGATTAGCCAAATTCTTTTGTTTAGGCCTCCTGATAATTAATTTTCGTATTAATTATGTTAGGTTGAAGAAGTGTTGGATAGAAAATTAACAACGCCAAACCGCACTAGGGGCAATTTTGTCATTTGTCGCGAGTGTGTCGGAATGGGCCGAAATTTGGCAGGTTGATTGGAAACGGCCCGAGAAATTGGACTCGAGGCACAGACCAGGAATCACGGGATTTTAGCCAAATTCCTTCGTTTAGGCCTCCGAATAATTAATTTTCCTTATTAATTATGTTAGGTTGAAGAAGTAGTGGACAGAAAATTAACGACTAAAAATCGCACCGGGGGCAATTTTGTCATTTGACGCGACTGTGTCGGAATGGGCCGAAATTTGCTAGGTTGATTATAAACTGCCCGAGAATTTGGACTCGAGGCACGACTCAGGATCATGGGATTTTAGCCAAATTCTTTCGTTTAGGCCTCTGAATAGTTAATTTCATTATTAATTGCTTCAGGTTGAAGAAGTGTTGGACAAAAAATTAATAAAGAAAAACAGCACCAGGGGCAATTTTGTCATTTGTCGCGACGATGTCGGAATGGGCCGAAATTTGGCAAGTTGATTGGAAACGGCTCGAGAAATTGGACTCGGGGCACAATCCCGGGATCACGGGATTAGCAAAATTCCATCGTTTAGGCCTCCGAATCATTAATTTTCGTATTAATTATGTCAGGTTGAAGAAGTGTTGGACAGAAAATTAATTACGTCAGGTTGAAGAAGTGTTTGACAGAAAATTAACAAAGAAAAACCGCACCAGGGGAAATTTTGTCATTTGTTGCAACAGTGTCGGAATGGGCTGAAATTTGGTAGGTTGATTGGAAACGTTATGAGAAATTGGACTCGGGGTACAGACCAGGGAGCATCGGATTTTGGCCAAATTCCATCGTTTAGGGCTCCGAATAATTATATTCCTTATTAATTATGTCAGGTTCAAGAAGTGTTGGACAGAAAATTAACAATAAAAAATCGTACCAGGAGCAATTTTGTCATTTGTCGCGACGGTGTCGAAATGGGCCGAAATTTGGCAGGTTGTTGGAAATGGCCCGAGAAATTGGGATCGGGGCACAGACCCGGGATAACGAGATTAGCCAAATTCCTTCGTTTAGACCTCCTAATAATTAATTTACATATTAATTATGTTAGGTTGAAGAAGTGTTGAACAGAAAATTAACAAAGAAAAATCGTACCAGGGGCAATTTTGTCATTTGTTACGACGGTGTCGGAATGGGCCTAAATTTGATAGGTTGATAGCGAACGGCCCGAGAAATTGGACTCGGGGCACAGACCCGGGATCACGGGATTTTAGATAAATTTCGTCGTTTAGGCCTCCGAATAATTGTATTTCTTATTAATTATGTCAGGCTGAAGAAGTGTTGGACAGGAAATTAACAATGAAAAACCACAGCAGGGACAATTTTGTCATTTGTCGCGACGGTGTTGGAATGGGCCAAAATTTGGCAGGTTGATTGGAAACTTCTCGAGAAATTGGACTCGGGGCACAGACCCGAGATCACGGGATTTAGAAAAATTCTTTCGTTTAGGCCTCCGAATAATTAATTTCCTTATTAATTATGTCAGGTTGGAGAAGTGTTGGAAAGAAAATTAACGATGAAAAACTGCACCAGGGGCAATTTTGTCATTTGTCGCGACAGGGTCGGAGTGGGCCGAAATTTGCTAGGTTGATTGGAAACGGCCCGAGAAATTGGACTCGATGCACAGACCATGAATCACGAGATTTTAGCCAAATTCCTTCGTTTAGGCCTCCGAATAATTAATTTTCCTTATTAATTATGTTAGGTTGAAGAAGTGTTGGACAGAAAATTAACGACGAAAAATCGCACCAAAGGCAATTTTGTCATTTGACGCGACGGTGTCGGAGTGGGCCGAAATTCGCTAGGTTGATTGGAAACGGCCCGAGAATTTGGACTCGAGGCACAGACTCGGGATCATGGGATTTTAGCCAAATTCTTTCATTTAGGCCTCCGAATAGTTAATTTCATTATTAATTACTCTAGGTTGAAGAAGTGTTGGACAGAAAATTAATAAAGTAAAACCGCACTCTGGGCAATTTTGTCATTTGTCGCGACGATGTCGGAATGGGCCGAAATTTGGCAAGCTGATTGGAAATGGCTCGAGAAATTAAACTCGGGGCACAAACCCGGGATCACGAGATTTAGCAAAATTCCATCGTTTACGCCTCGGAATAATTAATTTTCGTATAAATTATGTCAGGTTGAAGAAGTGTTGGACAGAAAATTAATTACGTCATGTTGAAGAAGTGTTGGACAGAAAATTAACAAAGAAAATCCGCACCAGGGGCAATTTTTTCATTTGTCGTGACGGTGTCGGAATGAGCTGAAATTTTCCAGGTTGATTGGAAACGGCCCGAGAAATTGGACTCAAGGCACAGACCCAGGATTATGGCATTTTAGCCAATTTCCTTTGTTTAGGCCTCCAAATAATTAATTTCCTTATTAATTATGCCAGGTTGAAGAAGTGTTGGACAGAAAGTTAATAAAGTAAGACTGCACCAGGGGCAATTTTGTCATTCGTCACGATGGTGTCGAAATGGGCCGAAATTGGGCAGGTTGATCGGAAACGGCCTAAAAAAATTGGACTCGGGCACAGACCCGGGATAACGAGATTTAGCAAAATTCCATCGTTTAGGCCTCAAAATAATTAGATTTCGTATTAATTATGTCGGGTTGAAGAAATGTTGGACAGAAAATTAGCAGCGCAAAATCGTACCAGGAGCAATTTTGTCATTTGTCGCGACGGTGTCGGAATGGGCCGAAATTCGGCAGGTTGATTGGAAATGACCCGAGAAATTAGACTCGGGGCACAGACTAGGGATCACTAGATTTTAGCCAAATTCCTTCATTTAGGCTTCCGAATAATTAATTTTCGTATTAATTATGTCAGGTTGAATAAGTGTTGGACAGAAAATTAACAAAGAAAAATAGCACCAAGGGCAATTTTGCCATTTGTCGCGATGGTGTCGAAATGGGCCTAAATTTGGCAGGTTGATTGGAAACGTCTCGAGAAATTGGACTCGGGGCACAGACTCGGGATCACGGGATTTTAGCCAAATTCCTACGTTTTGGCCTCAGAATAATTAATTTTCTTATTAATTATGTCAGGTTGAAGAACTGTTGGACAGAAAATTGACAAAGCAAAATCGTACCCAGGGTAATTTTGTCATTTGTCGCAATGGTGTCGGAGTGGGCCAAAATTTGGTAGTTGATTGGAAACGGCCCGAGAAATTGGACTCGGGGCACAGACCCGGGGTCCCGGGATTTATCCAAATTCCTACATTTAGGACGCCGAATAATTAATTTTCATATTAATTAAGTCAAGTTGAAGAAGTGTTGGACAGAAAATTAACAATGCAAAATCGAACCAGGGGCAATTTGGTCATATGTCACGACGATGTCGGAATTGGCTGAAATTTGGCAGGTTGATTGGAAACGGCCCAAGAAATTGGACTCGGGGCACGCACCCAAGATCACGGGATTTAGCAAAATTCCTTCGTTTAGGGCTCCGAATAATTAATTTTCGTATTAATTATGTTAGGTTCAACAAGTGTTGGACAGAAAATTAAAAACGTAAAACTGCACCAGGGGCAGTTTTGTCATTTGACGCGACGGTGTCGAAATGGGTCAAAATTTGGCAGCTTGATTGGAAACAGCCCCAGAAATTGGACTCGGGGCATAGACTAGGGATCACGGGATTTTAGCCAAATTCCTTCCTTTAGGCCTCCGAATAATTAATTTCCTTATTAATTATGTTAGGTTGAAGAAGTGTTGAACAGAAAATTAACAAAGCAAAACCGCACCAGGGACAATTTTCTCATTTGTCGCGACGGTGTCGGAATGGGCCAAAATTTGGCAGGTTGATTGTAAACGGCCCGAGAAATTGGACTCGGTGCACAGACCCGGGATCACGGGATTTTAGCGAAATTTCTTCGTTTAGACCTCTGAATAATTAATTTCCTTATTAATTATGTCAGGTTGAAGAAGTGTTAGGCTGAAAATTAACAAAGCAAAACCGCACCAGGGGCAATATTGTCATTTGTCGGGACGGTATCGGAATGGGCCGAAATTTGGCAAGTTGATTGGAAACGGCCGGAGAAATTGGTCTCGAGGTACAGACCCGGGATCACGGGATTTAGCCAAATTCCTTCGTTTAGGCCTCCGAATATTCAATTTTCATATTAATTATGTCGGGTTGAAGAAGTGTTGGACAGAAAAATAATTACGTCAGGTTGAAGATGTGTTGGACAGAAAATTAACAAAGAAAAATCGCACCAGGGGCAATTTTGTCATTTGTTGCAATAGTGTCGGAATGGGCCGAAATTTGTCAGGTTGATTGGAAACGGCCTGAGAAATTGGACTCGGGGCACAGACCTAGGAGCATCGAATTTTAGCCAAATTCCATCATTTAGGCCTCCGAATAATTATATTCCATATTAATTATGTCAAGTTGAAGAACTGTTGGACAGAAAATTAACAGTGAAAATTCAGACCAGGGGCAATTTTGTTATTTGTCGCGACGGTGGGAAAATGGGCCGAAATTTGGCAGGTTGATTGAAAACGGCCCGAGAAATTGGGCTCGAGGCACAGACCCGAGATCACGGGATTAGCCAAATTCCATCGTTTAGGCCTCCTAATAATTAAATTTCGTATTAATTATGTTAGGTTGAAGAAGTGTTGGATAGAAAATTAACAAAAAAACCGCACCAAGGGCAATTTTGTTATTGTTGCGACGGTGTCGGAATGGGCCTAAATTTGGCAGAATGATTGCAAACGGCCCGAGAAATTGGACTTAGGGCACAGACCCGGGATCACGGGATTTTAGCTAAATTCCATCGTTTAGGCCTCCGAATAATTGTATTCCTTATTAATTACGTCAGGTTGAAGAAGTGCTGGACAGAAAATTAACAATGAAAAACCGCACCAGGGGCAATTTTGTCATTTGTCGCGAGTGCGTCGGAATGGGCCGAAATTTGGCTGGTTGATTGGAAACGGCCCGAGAAATTGGACTCGAGGCACAGACCAGGGATCACGGGATTTTAGCTAAATTCCATCGTTTAGGCCTCCGAATAATTATATTCCTTATTAATTATGTCAAGTTGAAAAACTGTTGGACAGAAAATTAACAATGAAAATCCGTACCAAGGGCAATTTTGTCATTTTTTGCGACGGTGTGATGGTGGGCCGAAATTTGGCAGGTTGATTTAAAATGGCCCGAGAAATTGGGCTCGGGGCACAAACCCGGGATCACGGGATTAGCCAAATTCCTTCGTTTAGGCCTCCTAATAATTAATTTTCGTATTAATTATGTTAGGTTGAAGAAGTGTTGGACAGAAAATTAACAAAAAAAATCGCACCAAGGGAAATTTTGCCATTGTTGCAACGGTGTCGGAATGGGCCGAAATTTAGCAGGTTGATTCGAAACGACCCGAGAAATTGGACTTGGGGTACAGACCCGAGATCACGGGATTTAGATAAATTCCTTCGTTTAGGCCTCCGAATAATTATTAATTATGTTAGGTTGAAGAAACCAGGGATCATGAGATTTTAGCCAAATTCCTTCGTTTAGGCCTCCTAATAATTAATTTTCGTATTAATTATGTTAGGTTGAAGAAGTGTTGGACAGAAAATTAACAAAAAAAATCGCACCAAGGGAAATTTTGCCATTGTTGCAACGGTGTCGGAATGGGCCGAAATTTAGCAGTTTGATTCGAAACGTCCCGAGAAATTGGACTTGGGGTACAGACCCGAGATCACGGGATTTAGATAAATTCCTTTGTTTAGGCCTCCGAGTAATTAATTTTTGTCTTAATTATGTCAGGCTAAAGAAGCGTTGGACAGAAACTTAACAACGCAAGACCACACCAGGGGCAATTTTGTCATTTGTCGCGAGTGTGTCGGAATGGGCCAAAATTTGGCAGGTTGATTGGAAACGGCCCAAGATATTGAGCTCAAGGCACATACTAGGGATCACGGGATTTTAGCCAAATTCCTTCGTTTAGGCCCCCGAATAATTAATTTCCTTATTAATTATGTCAGGTTGAAGAAGTGTTGGACAGAAAATTAACGATGAAAAATCGTACCAGAGGCAATTTTGTCATTTGTCGCGACGGTGTCAAAATGGACAGAAATTTGCCAGGTTTATTGGAAAGGGCCCGAGAAATTGGACTCGAGGCACAGACTCAGTATCATGGGATTTTAGTCAAATTCCTTCATTTAGGCCCCTGAATAATTAATTTCCTTATTGGTTACTCCAGGTTGAAGAAGTGTTGGACAGAAAATTAATAAAGTAAAATGCACTAGGGGCAATTTTGTCATTTGTCGTGACGGTGTCGGATTGGGCCGAAATTTGGCAAGTTGATTGGAAATGACCAGAGAAATTGGACTCGGGGTACAGACCCGGGATCATGGGATTTAGCCAAATTCCTTCGTTTAGGCCCCCGAATAATTAATTTTCGTATTAATTATGTCAGGTTGAAGATGTGTTGGACAGAAAAATAATTACGTTAGGTTGAAGAAGTGTTGGCCAGAAAATTAACAAAGCAAAACCACACCTGGGAGAATTTTCTCATTTGTCGCGACGGTGTCGAAATGGGCCGAAATTTGCTAGTTTGATTGGAAACGGCCCAAGAAATTGGACTCGAGGCGCAGACCTGGGATCACGGGATTTAGCAAAATTCCATCGTTTAGGCCTCGGATTAATTAGTTTTCGCATTAATTATGTCAGGTTGAAGAAATGTTGGACAGAAAATTAACAACATAAAACCACACCATTGGCAATTTTGTCATTTGTCGCGACGGTGTCGGAATAGGCCAAAATTTGGTAGGTTGATTGGAAACGGCATGAGAAATTGGACTCGAGGCACAGACCCGGGAGCAACGGATTTTAGGAAAATTCCATCGTTTAGGCCTCCGAATAATTATATTCCTTATTAATTATGTCGAGTTGAAGAACCGTTGGACAGAAAATTAATAATGAAAATCCGCACCAGGGGCAATTTTGTCATTTGTCGCGATGGTGTCGGAATGGGCCGAAATTTGGCAGGTTGATTGGAAACGGCTCGAGAAATTGGGCTCAGGGCAAAGGCCTGGGATCACGGGATTAGGGAAATTCCTTCGCTTAGGCCTCTTAATAATTAATTTTCGTATTAATTAGGTTAGGTTGAAGAAGTGTTGGAGAGAAAATTAATAAAGAAAAATTGCACCAGGGGCAATTTTTTCATTTGTTGCGACGGTGTCGAAATTGACCTAAATTTGGCAGGTTGATTGCGAACGGCCCGAGAAATTAGACTCAGGGCGCAGACTCGGGATCACGGGATTTTAGCTAAATTCCATCGTTTAGGCCTCCGAATAATTGTATTCCTTATTAATTACGTCAGGTTGAAGAAGTGTTGGACATAAAATTAACAATGTAAAACCGCACCAGCGGCAATTTTGTCATTTGTCCCGACAGTGTCGGAATGGGCCGAAATTTGGCGGTTTGATTGGAAACGTCCCGAGAAATTGGACTCGGGGCACAGACCTGAGATCACGGGATTTAGAAAAATTCCTTCGTTTAGGCCTGCAAATAATTAATTTTCGTATTAATTGTGTCACGTTAAAGAAATGTTGGACAGAAAATTAACAACGCCAAACCGCACCAGGGGCAATTTTGTCATTTGTCGCGAGTGTGTCGGAATGGGCCGAAATTTGGCAGGTTGATTGGAAACAGCCTTAGAAATTGGACTCGATGCACAGACCAGGAATCACGGGATTTTAGCCAAATTCCTTCGTTTAGGCCTCCGAATAATTAATTTTCCTTATTAATTATGTTAGGTTGAAGAAGTGTTGGACAGAAAATTAACGATGAAAAACCGCACCAGTGTCAATTTTGTCATTTGACGCAACAGTGTCGGAATGGACCGAAATTTGCTAGGTTGATTGGAAACGACCCGAGAATTTGGATTCGAGGCAGAGACTCGTGATCATGGGATTTTGGCCAAATTCTTTCGTTTAGGCCTCCGAATAGTTAATTTCATTATTAATTACTCCAGGTTGATGAAGTGTTGGACAGGAAATTAATAAAGTAAAATCGCACCAGGGCCAATTTTGTCATTTGTCGCGACGATGTCGGAATGGGCCGAAATTTGGCAAGTTGATTGGAAACGGCCTGAGAAATTGGACTCGGGGCACAAACCCAGGATCACGGGATTTAGCAAAATTCCATCGTTTAGGCCTCGGAATAATTAATTTCCGTATTAATTTGTCAGGTTGAAAAAGTGTTGGACAAAAAATTAACAACGCAAAACCGCACCAGGGGCAATTTTGTCATTTATCACAACGGTGTCGGAATGGGCCGAAATTTGGCAGGTTTATTGGAAACGGCCCGAGAAATTGGACTAGGGGCACAGACCAGGGATTACGAGATTTTAGCCAAATTCCTTCGTTCGGGCCTCCAAATAATTAATTTCCTTATTAATTATGTCAGGTTGAAGAAGTGTTGGATAGAAAATTAAGGATAAAAGACCGCACCAGGGGCAATTTTGTCATTTGTCGCGACGGTGTCGAAATGGGTCAAAATTCGCCAAGTTGATTGGAAACGGCCCGAGAAATTGGACTCGAGGCACAGACCCGGGATCATGGGATTTTAGCCGAATTCCTTCGTTTAGGCCTGCGAATGATTAATTTCCTTATTAATAATGTCAAGTTGAAGAAGTGTTGGACAGAAAATTAACAACGCAAAACAGCACTAGGGGCAATTTTGTCATTTGTCGTGATGGTGTCGAAATGGGCCGAAATTTAACAGGTTGATTGGAAACGGCCGAGAAATTGGACTCAGGACAGAGACCCAGGATCACGGGACTTTAGAAAAAATTCCTTCATTTAGGTCATCCAATTATTAATTTCCTTATTAATTATGTCTGGCTGAAGAAGTGTTGGACAGAAAATTATCAAATCAAAAACCGTGCTAGGGGCAATTTTGTCATTTGTCGCGACAGTGTCGGAATGGGCCGAAACTTATCAGGCAGGTTGGAAACGGCCCGAGAAATTGGACTCGGGGCACACACCCAGGATCACGAGATTTTAGCCAAATTCATTCGTTTAGGCCTCCGAACAATTATTTTCCTTATTAATTATGTCAGGTTGAAGAAGTGTTGGATAGAAAATTAACAAAGCAAAACTACACCCGGGGCAATTTTGTCATTTGTCACGACGGTGTCGGAATTGTCCGAAATTTTGTTAGTTGATTGGAAACGGCCCGAGAAATTGGACTCGGGGCATAGACCCGAGATCACAGGATTTAGCCCAATTCCTTCGTTTAGGCCTCCGAATAAGTATATTCCTTATTAATTATGTCAGGTTGAAGAAGTGTTGGATAGAAAATTAACAATGAAAAATCGTACCAGGGGCAATTTCCTCATTAGTTGCGACAATGTCGGAATGGGCCAAAATTTGGCAGGTTGATGGAAACGGGCCGAGAAATTGGACTCGGGGCTTAGATCCGAGATCATGGGATTTTAGCTAAATTCTTTCCTTTAGGCCTCCGAATAATTAATTTCCTTATTAATTATGTTAGGTTGAAGAAGTGTTGGACAGAAAATTAACAACACAAAACCGCACCTGGGGCAATTTTGTCATTTGTCACGACGGCGTCGGAATGGGCCGAAATTGGAAGGTTGATTGGAAACGGCCTGAGAAATTGGACTCTGGGCACAGACCGAGGATCAAGGGATTTTAGCCAAATTCCTTCGTTTAGGCCTCCGAACAATTAATTTCCTTATTAATTATGTCAGGTTCAAGAAGTGTTGGGCAGAAAATTAACAAAGCAAAATCGTACCAGGGGTAATTTTGTCATTTGTCACGACGGTGTCAGAATGGGCCGAAATTTGGCAAGTTGATGGAAACGGGTCGAGAAATTGGACTCGGGGCTTAGATCGGGGATCACGGGATTTTAGCCAAATTCTTTCCTTTAGGACTCCGAATAATTAATTTCCTAATTAATTATGTCAGGTTGAAGAAGTGTTGGACAGAAAATTAACAATGCAAAACCTCACCAGGGGCAATTATGTCATTTATCGCGACGGTGTCGGAATGGGCCGAAATTGGTAGGTTGATTGGAAATGGCCCGAGAAATTTGACTTGGGGCACAGACTAGATATCACGAGATTTTAGCCAAATTCCTTCGTTTTGGGTTCCTTCGTTTTGGGCCTCTGAATAGTTAATTTTCGTATTAATTATGTCAGGTTGAGGAAGTGTTGGACGGAAAATTACAAAAGAAAAATCGCATCAAGGGCAATTTTGTCATTTGTCGCGACGGTGTCAGAACTGGCCAAAATTTGGCAGGTTGATTGGAAACGGCCGGAGAAATGGGACTCGGGGCACAGACTAGGGATCACTGGATTTTATCCAAATTCCTTCATTTAGCCTCCTAATAATTGTATTCCTTATTAATTACGTCAGGTTGAAGAAGTGTTGGACAGAAAATTAACAATGAAAAACTGCACCGGGGGCAATTTTGTCATTTGTCGCGACGGTGTCGGATTGGGCTGAAATTTGGCAGGTTGATTGGAAACGGCCCAAGAAATTGGACTTGGGGCACAGACTCGGGATCATGGGATTTAGAAAGATTCCTTCGTTTAGGCCTCCGAATAATTAATTTTCGTATTAATTGTGTTCGGTTGAAAAAGTGTTGGACAGAAAATTAACAACGCAAAGTCGCACCAGGGGCAATTTTGTCATTTGTCGCGACAGTGTCGGAATGGGCAGAAATTTGGCAGGTTGATTGGAAACGGTCCGAGAAATTGGACTCGGGGCACAGACCAGGGATCACGGGATTTTAGCCAAATTCCTTCGTTTAGGCCTCCGAATAATTAATTTCCTTATTAATTATGTCAGGTTGAAGTAGTGTTGGACAGAAAATTAAGGTTGAAAAACCGCACAGGGGTAATTTTGTCATTTGTCGCGACGGTGTCAGAATGGGTCGAAATTTCACCAGGTTGATTGGAATGGCTCGAGAAATTGGACTCGAGGCACAGACCTTAGATCATGGGATTTTAGCCGAATTCCTTTGTTTAGGCCTGCGAATAATTAATTTCCTTATTAATAATGTCAGGTTGAAGAAGTGTCGGACAGAAAATTATTAACGTTAAATCGCACCCGGGGCAATTTTTTCATTTGTCACGATGGTGTCGAAATGGGCCAAAATTTTACAGGTTGATTGGAACCAATCGAGAAATTGGACTCAGGACACAGACCCAGGATCACAAGACTTTAGCCAAATTCCTTCGTTTAGGTCATCAAATAATTAATTTCCTTATTAATTATGTCTGGTTGAAGAAGTGTTGGACAGAAAATTGTCAAATCAAAAACCGTACCAGGGGCAATTTTGTCATTTGTCGCGACAGTGTCGGAATGGGCCGAAATTTGGCCGGTAGGTTGGAAATGGCCCGAGAAATTGGACTCGGGACACACACCCAGGATCACGGGATTTTAGCCAAATTCAGTCGTTTAGGCCTCCGAATAATTATATTCCTTATTAATTATGTCAGGTTGAAGAAGTGTTGGACAGATAATTAACAAAGCAAAATCGCAGTCGGGCCAATTTTGTCGTTTGTCTCGACAGTGTCGGATTTGTCCGAAATTTTGCCGGTTGATTGGAAACGGCCCGAGAAATTGGACTCGAGGCACTGACCCGGGATCATGGGATTTTGCCAAATTCCTTCGTTTAGGCCTCCGAATAATTAATTTTCGTATTAATTATGTCAGGTTGGAGAAGTTTTGGATAGAAAATTAACAACGTAAAATCGCACTAGGGGCAATTGTCATTTTTTCGGACGGTGTCGGAATGAGCCAAAATTTGGCAGGTTGATTGGAAACAGCCTGAGAAATTGGACTCGGGGCACAGACCCGGGATCACAAGATTTAGCCCAATACCTTCGTTTAGGCCTCCGAATTAGTATATTCCCTATTAATTATGTCAAGTTGAAGAAGAGTTGGACAGAAAATTACCAATGAAAAATCGCACCAGGGGCAATTTCGTCATTTGTCGCGGTGGTGTCGGAATGGGCCGAAATTTGGCAGGTTGATGGAAACGGCCCGAGAAATTGGACTCGGGGCTTGGATCCGGGATCACCGGATTTTAGCCAAATTTCTTCGTTTAGGCCTCCGAATAATTAATTTCCGTATTAATTATGTCAGGTTGAAGAAGCGTTGAATGGGCCGAAATTTGGCAGGTTGATGGAAACGGCCCGAGAAATTGGACTCGAGGCACAGACCCGGGATCACAGGATTTAGCCCAATTTCTTCGTTTAGGCCTCCGAATAATTAATTTCCGTATTAATTATGTCAGGTTGAAGAAGTGTTGGACAGAAAATTAACAAAGCAAAATCGCACTAGGGGCAATTTTGTCATTTGTCGCGACGGTGTCGGACTGGGCCGAAACTTGGAAGGTTGATTGGAAACGGCCCGAGAAATTGGACTCGAGGCACAGACCCGGGATCACAGGATTTAGCCCAATTTCTTCGTTTAGGCCTCCGAATAAGTATATTCCTTATTAATTATGTCAGGTTGAAGAAGCATTGGCCAGAAAATTAACAATGAAAAATCGCACCAGGGGCAATTTCGTCATTTGTCGCAATGGTGTTGGAATGGGCCGAAATTTGGCAGGTTGATGGAAACGGGCTGAGAAATTGGACTTGGGGCTTAGATTCGGGATCACGGGATTTTAGCCAAATTCTTTCCTTTAGGCCTCCGAATAATTAATTTCCTTATTAATTATGTCAGGTTGAAGAAGTGTTGGACAGAAAATTAACGATGAAAGATCGTGCCACGGGCAATTTTGTCATTTGTCACGACGGTGTCGGAATAGGCCGAAATTTGGTAGGACTCGGGGCACAAACCCGGGATCATGGGATTTTAGCCAAATTCCTTCGTTTAGGCCTCTGAATAATTAATTTCCTTGTTAATTATGTCAGGTTGAAGAAGTGTTGGACAGAAAATTAACAAAGTAAAACTGCACCAGGGGCAATTTTATCATTTGTCGCGACGGTGTCGGAACGGGCCAAAATTTGGCTGGTTGATTGGAAATGGACTGAGAAATTGGACTCAGGGTAAAGACCCAAGATCACGGGATTTAGCCAAATTCCTTCGTTTAGGCCTCCGAATAATTAATTTTCGTATTAATTATGTCCGGTTGAAGAAGTGTTGGACAGAAAATTAACAAAGTAAAACTGCACCAGGGGCAATTTTATCATTTGTCGCGACGGTGTCGGAACGGGCCAAAATTTGGCTGGTTGATTGGAAATGGACTGAGAAATTGGACTCAGGGTAAAGACCCAAGATCACGGGATTTAGCCAAATTCCTTCGTTTAGGCCTCCGAATAATTAATTTTCGTATTAATTATGTCCGGTTGAAGAAGTGTTGGACAGAAAAATAATTATGTCAGGTTGAAGAAGTGTGGAACAGAAAATTAACAAAGAAAAATCGCACCAGGGGCAATGTTGTCATTTGTTGCAATAGTGTCGGAATGGGCCGAAATTTGACAGGTTAATTGGAAACGGCCTAAGAAATTGGACTCGGGGCACAAACCCGGGAGCATCGGATTTTAGGCAAATTCCATCGTTTAGGCCTCCGAATAATTATATTCCTTATTAATTATGTCAAGTTGAAGAACTCTTCGACAGAAAATTAACAATGAAAATTCGCACCAGGGGCAATTTTGTCATTTGTCGCGACGGTGTCGGAATGGGCCGAAATTTGGCAGGTTGATCGAAAATAGCCCGAGAAATTGGGCTCGGGGCACAGGCCCGGGATCACGGGATTAGCGAAATTCCTTCGCTTAGACCTCCTAATAATTAATTTTCGTACTAATTATGTCAGGTTGAAGAAGTGTTGGACAGAAAATTAACAAAGAAAAATTGCGCCAGGGGCAATTTGGCATTTGTTGCGACGGTGTCGGAATGGGCCTAAATTTGGATGGTTGATTGCGAACGGCCCCAGAAATTGGACTCGAGGCACCGACTCGAGATAACGGGATTTTAGCTAAATTCCATCGTTTAGGCCTCTGAATAATTGTATTCCTTATTAATTACGTCAGGTTGAAGAAGTGTTGGACAGAAAATTAACAATGTAAAATTGCATCAGGGGCAATTTTGTCATTTGTCGCGACGGTGTCGGAAAGGGCCGAAATTTGGTGATTTGATTGGAAACGTCCCGCGAAATTGGACTCGGGGCACAGACCCGAGATCATGGGATTTAGAAAAATTCCTTCATTTAGGCCTCCGAATAATTAATTTTCGTATTAATTATGTCACGTTAAAGAAGTGTAGGACAAAAAATTGACAACGCCAAACCGCGCCAGGGGCAATTTTGTCATTTGTCGCAAGTGTGTCGCAATGGGCTGAAATTTGGCTGGTTGATTGGAAATGGCCTGAGAAATTGGACCCGAGTCACAGACCAGGGATCACGGGATTTTAGCTAAATTCCTTTGTTTAGGCCTCCGAATAATTAATTTCATTATTAATTATGTCAGGTTTAAGAAGTGTTAGACAGAAAATTAACGATGAAAAACCGTACTAGGGGCAATTTTGTCATTTGTCGCGACGGTGTCGGAATGGGGCGAAATTCGCCAGGTTAATTGGAAACGACCCGAGAAATTGGACTCGAGGCACAAACTCGGGATCATGGGATTTTAGCAAAATTCCTTCGTTTAGCCCTCCGAATAATTAATTTCCTTATTAATTACTCCAGGTTGAAGAAGTGTTGAACAGAAAATTAATAAACTAAAACCGCACCATGGGCAATTTTGTCATTTGTCGCGACGGTGTCAGAATGGGCCGAAATTTGGCAGGTTGATTGGAAACGGCTCGAGAAATTGGACTCGGGGCATAGACCCGGGATCACGGGATTTAGCAAAATTCAATCGTTTAGGCCTCGGAATAATTAATTTTCGTATTAATTATGTCAGGTTGAAGAAGTTTTGGACAGAAAATTAACAACACAAAACTACACCATGGGTAATTTTGTCATTTGTCGCGACGGTGTCGTAATGGGCCGAAATTTGGAAGATTGATTGGAAACGGCCCGAGAAATTGAACTCGGGGCACAAACTAGGAATCACGAGATTTTAGCCAAATTCCTTCGTTTAGGCCTCCGAATAGTTAATTTTCGTATTAATTATGTCAGGTTGAGGAAGTGTAGGACAGAAAATTAAAAAAGAAAAATCGCATCATGGGCAATTTTGTCATTTGTCCGACGGTGTCGGAACTGGCCAAAATTTGGCAGGTTGACTAGAAACGGCCCAAGAAATGGGTCCCGGGGCACAGACTAGGGATCACGGGATTTTATCCAAATTCCTTCATTTAGCCTCCTAATAATTGTAGTCCTTATTAATTACGTCAGGTTGAAGAAGTGCTGGACAGAAAATTAACAATGAAAAACTGCACCAGAGGCAATTTTGTCATTTATCGCGACGATGTCGAAATGGGCCGAAATTTGGTAGGTTGATTGGAAACGGTCAAAGAAATTGGACTCGGGGCACAGACCCGGGATCACGGGATTTAGAAAAATTCCTTCGTTTAGGCCTCCGAATAATTAATTTTCGTATTAATTATGTTAGGTTGAAGATGTGTTGGACAGAAAATTAACAACGCAAAGTCGCACCAGGGGCAATTTTGTCATTTGTCGCGATGGTGTCGGAGTTGGCCGAAATTTGGTAGGTTGATTGGAAACGGCCCAAGAAATTGGACTTGGGGCACAGACCAGGGATCACGGGATTTTAGCCAAATTCCTTCGTTTAGGCCTCCGAATAATTAATTTCCTTATTCATTATGTCAGGTTGAAGAAGTGTTGGACAGAAAATTAATGATGAAAAACCGTACTAGGGGCAATTTTATCATTTGTCGTGACGGTGTCGGAATGGGCCGAAATTTGCCAAGTTGATTGGAAACGGCCCGAGAAATTGGACTCGAGACACAGACCCGGGATCATGGGATTTTAGCCAAATTCCTTCGTTTAGGCCTCCGAATAATTAATTTCCTTATTAATAATGTCAGGTTGAATAAGTGTTGGATAGAAAATTAACAACGCAAAACCGCACCAGGGGCAATTTTGTCATTTGTTGCGACGATGTCGAAATCGGACGAAATTTGGCTGGTTGATTGGAAACAGCCCGAGAAATTGGACTAGAGGCTCAGACCCGTGATCATGGGATTTTAGCCAAATTCCTTCGTTTACGCCTCCGAATAATTAATTTCCTTATTAATTATGCCAGGTTGTTGAAGTGTTGGACAGAAAATTAACAAAGAAAAACCGCACCAGGGGCAATTTTATCATTTATCGCGAAGGTGTCGAAATGGGCCGAAATTTGGCAGGTTGATCGGAAACGGCCCGAGAATTTGGACTCGGGGCATAGACCTGGGATCAAGGGATTTAGCCAAATTCCATCGTTTAGGCCTCCGAATAATTAATTTTCGTATTAATTATGTCCGGTTGAAGAAGTGTTGGACAGAAAATTAGCAACGCAAAACCGCACCGGGGGCAATTTCGTCATTTGCGCGATGGTGTCGGAATGGACCGAAATTTGACTGGTTGATTGGAAACGGCTCGAGAAATTGAACTCGGGGCACATACCTGGGATCACGGGATTTTAGCCAAATTCCTTCGTTTAGGCCCCCGAATAATTAATTTTCTTATTAATTATGTCAGGTTGAAGAAGTGTTGGACAAAAAATTAACAATTAAAAGTCGCACCAGGGGCAATTTTGTCATTTGTCGCGACGGTGTTGGAATGGGCCGAAATTTGGCAGGTTGATTGGAAATGGCCCGAGAAATTGGACTTGGGGCACAGACCTGGGATCACGGGATTTTAGTGAAATTCCTTTGTTTAGGCCTCCGAATAATTAATTACCTTATTATTTATGTCAGGTTGAAGAAGTGCTGGACAGATAATTACAAAAGCAAAACCGCACCAGGGGCAATTTTTCATTTGTCGCGATGGTGTCAGAATGGGCCAAAGTTTGGCAGGTTGATTGGAAACGGCTCAAGAAATTGGACTCGGGGCACAGACCCGAGATTTTAGCCGATTTCCTTCGTTTAGGCCTCCGAATAATTAATTGCCTTATTAATTATGTCAGGTTGAAGAAGTGCTGGACAGATAATTAACAAAGCAAAACCGCACCGGGGTAATCTTGTCATTTGCCGCGATGGAATGGGCCAAAATTTAGCAGGTTGAATGGAAACATCCCGAGAAATTGGACTCGCGGCCCAGACTCGGGATCATGGGATTTAGCCGAATTCCTTCGTTTAGGCCTCCGAATAATTAATTTTCGTATTAATAATGTCAAGTTGAAGAAGTGTTGGACAAAAAATTAGCAAAGAAAAAATCGTACCAGGGGCAATCTGGTCATTTGTAACGACACTCTCGGAATGGGCCGAAATTTGACAGGTTGATTGGAAACGACCCGAGAAATTGGACTCGGGGCACAGACCCAGGATCATCGGATTTTAGCCAAATTCCATCGTTTATGCCTCCGAACAATTATATTCCTGATTAACTATGTCAGGATGAAGAAGTGTTTTACAGAAAATTAACAATGAAAAACCGCACCAGGGGCAATTTTGTCATTTGTCGCGATAGTGTCGAAATGGGCCGAAATTTGGCAGGTTGATTGGAAACGGCCCGAGAAATTGGACTCAGGACACAGACCCAGGATCACGGGACTTTAGCCAAATTCTTACCAGGGGCAATTTTGTCATTTGTCGCGACAGTGTCGGAATGGACCAAAATTTAGCAGGTTGGTTGGAAACGGCCCGAGAAATTGGACTCGGGACACAAACCCAGGATCACGGGATTTTAGCCAAATTCATTCGTTTAGGCCTCCGAATAATTATTTTCCTTATTAATTATGTCAGGTTGAAGAAGTGTTGGACAGAAAATTAACAAAACAAAACCGCACTAGGGGCAATTTTGTCATTTGTCGCGATGGTGTCGGAATTGTCCGAAATTTTGCCAGTTGATTGGAAACGGTCCGAGAAAATGGACTCGGGGCACTGACCTAGGATCATGGGATTTTTCCAAATTCCATTGTTTAGGCCTCTGAATAATTAATTTTCGTTTTAATTATGTCAGGTTGGAGAGGTTTTGGACAGAAAATTAACAACGCAAAACCGCACCAGGGGCAGTTGTCATTTTTTTGGACGGTGTTGGAATGAGCCGAAATTTGGCAGGTTGATTGGAAATGGCCCGAGAAATTGGACTCAGGGCAGAGATCCGGGATCACGGGATTTTAGCCAAATTCCTTCGTTTAGGCCTCCGAATAATTAATTTCCTTATTAATTATGTACGGTTGAAGAAGTGTTGGACAGAAAATTAACAAAGCAAAACCGTACTAGGGGCAATTTTGTCATTTGTCGCGACGGTGTCGGGCTAGGCCGATATTTGGAAGGTTGATTGGGAACGGCCTGAGAAATTGGACTCGGGGCACAGACTCGGGATCACCGGATTTAGCCCAATACCTTCATTTAGGCCTCCGAATTAGTATATTCCCTGTTAATTATGTCAGGTTGAAGAAGTGTTGGACAGAAAATTAACAATGAAAAATCGCACTAGGGGCAATTTCGTCACTTGTCGCGACAGTGTCGGAATGGGCCGAAATTTGGCAGGTTGATCTAAACGGCCCGAGAAATTGGACTCGGGGCTTGGATCCGGGATCACAGGATTTTAGCCAAATTCTTTCGTTTAGGCCTCCGAATAATTAATTTCCTTACTAATTATGTCAGGTTGAAGAAGTGTTGGACAGAAAATTAACAACGTAAAACAGAACCAGGGGCAATTTTGTCATTTGTCGCGACGGTGTCCGAATGGGCCGAAATTGGTAGGTTGATTGGAAACGGCCAGAGAAATTGAACTCGGGGCACAGACTGGGGATTAAGGGGTTTTAGCCAAATTCCTTCGTTTAGGCCTCCGAATAATTAATTTCCTTATTAATTATGTCAGGTTGAAGAGTGTTGGACAGAATATCAAGAAAGCGAAATCGTACCAGGGGTAATTTTGTCATTTGTCGCGACGGTGTCGGAATGGGCCGAAATTTCGCAGGTTGATCGAGAAGGCCCGAGAAATTGGACTTGAGGCACAGACCCAGGATCACGGGATTTAGCCAAATTCCTTCGTTTAGGCCTCCGAATAATTAATTTCCTTATTAATTATGTTAGGTTGAAGAAGTGTTGGACTAAAAATTAACAACGCAAAACCGCACCAAGGGCAATTTTGTTAGTTGTCGCGACGGCGTCGGAATGGGCCGAAATTTGGCAGGTTGATTGGAAACGACCCCAGAAATTGGACTCGGGGCACAGACCCCGGATCACGAGATTTTACCAAATTCCTTCATTTAGGCCTCCGAATAATTAATTTCCTTATTAATTATGTCAGGTTGAAGAAGTGTTGAACGGAAAATTAACAATGAAAGATCGCACCAGGGGCAATATTGTCATTTTTCGAGATGGTGTCAGAATGGGCCGAAATTTGGCAGGTTGATTGGAAACGGCCTAAGAAATTGGCCTTGGGGCACAGACCCGGGATCACGATTTTTTCCAAATTCCTTCGTTTAGGCCTCCGAATAATTAATTTCCTTATTAATTATGTCAGGTTGAAGAAGTGTTGGATAGAAAATTAACAATGAAAAATCACACCAGGGGCAATTTTGTCATTTGTCGCGACGGTGTCGGAATGGGCTGAAATTTGGCAGGTTGATTGGAAATGGCTAGAGAAATTGGACTCGTGGCACAGACCCGGGATCACGGGATTTTAGCCAAATTTGGTCGATTAGGCCTCCAAATAGTTAATTTCCTTACTAATTATGTCAGGTTGAAGAAGTGTTGGACAGAAAATTAACAAAACAAAACTTCACTCGGGCCAATTTTGACATTTGTCTCAACGGTGTCGGAATCGGCCGAAATTTGGTAGGTTGATTGGAAACGGCCCGATAAATTGGACTCGGGGCGCAGACCGGGGATTACGGGATTTTAGCCAAATTCCTTCGTTTAGGCCTACGAATAATTAATTTTCTTATTAATTATGTCAGGTTGAAGAAGTGTTGGACAGCAAATTAACAAAGCAAAACAGCACCTGGGGTAATTTTGTGATTTGTCGTGATGGTGTCGGAATGGGTCGAAGTTTGGCAGGTTGATTGGAAACAGCTGGAGAAATTGGACTCCGGGCATGGACCTGGGATCACGGGATTTTAGCCAAATTCCTTCGTTTAGGCCTCCAAATAATTAATTAACTTATTAATTATGTTAGGTTGAAAAAGTGTTGGGCAGAAAATTAACAAAGCAAAACTGCACCAGTGGCAATTTTGTCATTTGTCGCGACGGTGTCGGAATGGGCCGAAATTTGGCAGGTTCATTGGAAACGCCTCGAGAAATTGGATATGGGGCACAGACCATAGGATTTAGCCAAATTCCATCATTTAGGCCTCCGAATAATTAATTTCTTTATTAATTATGTCAGGTTGAAGAAGTGTTGGACAAAAAATTAACAACGCAAGGCCGCACCAGGGGCAATTTTGTCATTTGTCGCGACGGTGTCGGAATGGGCCGAAATATGGCAGGTTGATTGGAAATGGCCCGAGAAATTGGACTCGGTGCATAGACCTGGGATCACGGGATTTTAGCCAAATTCCTTCGTTTAGGCCTCCGAATAATTATATTCCTTATTAACTATGTCAGGTTGAAGAAGTGTTAGACAAAAAATTAACAATGAAAAATAACACCAGGAGCAATTTTGTTATTTGTCGCGACGGTTTCGAAATGGGCCGAAATTTGGCAGGTTGATTAGAAATGGCCCTAGAAATTGGCCTTGGAGCACAGACCGGGATCATGGGATTTAGCCAAATTCCTTCGTTTAGGACTCCAAATAATTAATTTTTGTATTAATCATTCAGGTTGAAGAAGTGTTGGACAGAAAATTAACAACGCAAAACCGTACCAGGGACAATTTTGTCATTTGTCGCGGCGGTGTAGGAATGGGCCAAAATTTGGTAGGTTGATTGGTAACGGCCTGAGAAATTGGACTCGGGGCGCAGACCAGGGATTACGGGATTTTAGCCAAATTCCTTCGTTTAGGCCTACGAATAATTAATTTTCTTATTAATTATGTCAGGTTGAAGAAGTGTTGGATAGAAAATTAATAAAGCAAAACAGCACCTGGGGTAATTTTGTGATTTGTCGCGACGGTGTCGAAATCGGTCGAAATTTGGCAGGTTGATTGGAAACAGCCGGAGAAATTGGACTCGGGGCACGGACCTGGGATCACGGGATTTTAGCCAAATTCCTTCGTTTAAGCCTCTGAATAATTAATTTCCTTGTTAATTATGTTAGGTTGAAAAAGTGTTGGGCAGAAAATTAACAAAGCAAAACCGCACCAGTGGCAATTTTGTCATTCGTCGCGACGGTGTCGAAATGGGCCGAAATTTGGCAGGTTCATTGGAAGCGGCCCGAGAAATTGGACTCGGGTCACAGACCACAGGATTTAGCCAAATTCTGTCGTTTAGGCCTCCGAATAATTAATTTCCTTATTAATTATGTCAGGTTGAAGAAGTGTTGGACAGAAAATTAACAATGAAAGATTGCACCAAGGGCAATTTTGTCATTTGTCGCGACGGTGTCAGAACGGGCTGAAATATGGCAGGTTGATTGGAAACTGCCTGAGAAATTGGACTCGGTGCACAGACCTGGGATCAGGGGATTTTAGCAAAATTCCTTCGTTTTGGCCTCCGAATAATTATATTCCCTATTAACTATGTCAGGTTGAAGAAGTGTTAGACAGAAAATTAACAATGAAAAATCGCACCAGGGGCAATTTTGTCATTTGTCGCGATGATTTCGGAATGGGCCGAAATTTGGCAGGTTGATTAGAAACGGCCCGAGAAATTGGACTTGGGGCACAGACCCGGGATCATGGGATTTAGCCAAATTCCTTCGTTTAGGCTTCCGAATAATAAATTTTTGTATTAATTATTCAGGTTGACGAAGTGTTGGATAGAAAATTAACAATGCAAAGCCGCACCATGGACAATTTTGTCATTTTTTGTGGCGGTGTAGGAATGGGCCGAAATTTGGTAGGTTGATTAGAAATAGCCCGAGAAATTGGACTCGGGGCACAGGCTCGGGATCACGAGATTTTAGCCAAATTCCTTCGTTTAGGGCTCTGAATAATTAATTTTCTTATTAATTATGTCAGGTTGAAGAACTGTTGGACAGAAAATTAACAAAGCAAAGCCGCACTAGTGGAAATTTTGTCATTTGTCGTGATGGTGTCGGAATGGGCCAAAATTTAGCAGGTTGATTGGAAACGAGCCGAGAAATCGGACTTGAGGCACAGACTCGGGATCACGGGATTTAGCCAAATTCCTTCGTTTAAACCTTCGAATAGTTAATTTTCGTACTAATTATGTCAGGTTGAAGAAGTGTTGAATAGAAAATTAACAAAGCAAAACCGCACTAGAGGCAATTTTGTCATTTGTCGCGATGGTGTCGGAATGGGCAGAAATTTTACAGGTTGATTGGAAACGGCCCGAGAAATTGGACTCAGGGCACAGACCCGGATCACGAGATTTAGCCAAATTCCTTCGTTTAGGCCTTCGAATAATTAATTTTCATACTAATTATGCAATGTTGAAGAAGTGTTGGACAGAAAATTAACAACGCAAAATCGCACTAGGGGCAATTTTCTAATTTGTCGCGATGGTGTCAGAATGGGCTGAAATTTGGCAGGTTGATTGGAAACGACCTGAGAAATTGGACTCGGGGCACAGACCCAGGATCACTGGATCTAGCCAAATTCCTTCGTTCAGGCCTCCGAATAATTAATTTCCTTATTAATTATGTTAGGTTGAAGAAGTGTTGGATAGAAAATTAACAATGAAAAATCGCACCAGGGGCAATTTTGTTATTTGTCGTGACGGTGTCGAATGGGCCGAAATTTGGCAGGTTGATTGGAAATGGCTAGAGAAATTGGACTTGGGGCACAGACCCGGGATCATGGGATTTTAGCGAAATTCCTTCGATTAGGCCTCCAAATAGCTAATTTCCTTATTAATTATGTTAGGTTGAAGAAGTGTTGGACAAAAAATTAACAAAGCAAAATCGCACCCGAGCCAATTTTGTCATTTGTCACGACGGTATCGGAATGGGTCGAAATTTGGCAGGTTATTGGAAGTGGACTGAGAAATTGGACTCGGGGCGCAGACCCGGGATTACGGGATTTTAGCCAAATTCCTTCGTTTAGGCCTACGAATAATTAATTTTCTTATTAATTATGTCAGGTTGAAGAAGTGTTGGATAGAAAATTAACAAAGCAAAACAGCACCTGGGGTAATTTTTTGTGATTTGTCGCGACGGTGTCGGAATGGGTCGAAATTTGGCAGGTTGATTGGAAATTGCCGGAGAAATTGGACTCAGGGCACGAACCTGGGATCACAAGATTTTAGCCAAATTCCTTCGTTTAAGCCTCCGAATAATTAGTTTCCTTATTAATTATGTTAGGTTGAAAAAGTGTTGGGCAAAAAATTAACAAAGCAAAACCGCACCTGGGGTAATTTTGTGATTTGTCGTGACGGTGTCGGAATGGGTCGAAATTTGGCAGGTTGATTGGAAACAGCCGGAGAAATTGGACTCAGGGCACGAACATGGGATCACGGGATTTTAGCCAAATTCCTTCGTTTAAGCCTCCGAATAATTAGTTTCCTTATTAATTATGTTAGGTTGAAAAAGTGTTGGGCAAAAAATTAACAAAGCAAAACCGCACCAGTGGCAATTTTGTCATTTGTCGCGACGGTGTCAGAATGGGCCGAAATTTGGCAGGTCCATTGGAAACGGCCCGAGAAATTGGACACGGGGCACAGACCACAGGATTTAGCCAAATTTCATCGTTTAGGCCTCCGAATAATTAATTTCCTTATTAATTATGTCAAGTTTAAGAAGTGTTGGACAGAAAATTAACAATGAAAGATCGCACCAGGGGCAATTTTGTCATTTGTCGCGACTGTGTCGGAATGGGCCGAAATATGGCAGGTTGATTGGAAACGGCTCGAGAAATTGGACTCGGTGCACAGACCTAGGATCACGGGATTTTAGTAAAATTCCTTCGTTTAGGCCTCCAAATAATTATATTCCCTATTAACTATGTCAGGTTGAAGAAGTGTTAGACAGAAGATTAACAATGAAAAATCGCACCAGGGGCAATTTTGTCATTTGTCACGACGGTGTCGGAATGGGCCGAAATTTAGTAGGTTCATTGGAAACCGCCCTAAAAATAGGACTCGGGGCGCAGACCCCGGATCACGGGATTTTAGCAAAATTCCTTCGTTTAGGCCTCCGAATAATTAATTTCCTTATTAATTATAACAGGTTGAAGAAGTGTTGGACCGAAAATTAACAAAGGAAAACCGCACTAGGGGCAATTTTGTCATTTGTCGAGACAGTGTCGGAATGGGCCGAAATTTTGCAGGTTGATTGGAAACGGCCCGAGAAATCGGACTCGGGACACAGACCCGAGATCACGGGATTTAGCCAAATTCCTTCGTTTTGGCCTCCGAATAATTAATTTTCGTATTAATTATGTCAGGTTGAAGAAGTGTTGGATAGAAAATTAACAACGCAAAGCCGCACCAGGGGCAATTTTGTCATTTGTTGCGACGGTGTCGGAATGGACCGAAATTTGGCAGGTTGATCGGAAACGGCCCTAGAAATTGGACTCGGGGCGCAGACCCGGTATCAAGGGATTTTCGCCAAATTACTTCATTTAGGCTTCCGGATAATTTACTTCCTTATTAACTATGTCAGGTTGAAGAATTGTTGGACAGAAAATTAACAAAGGAAAACAGCACCAGGGATAATTTTTTCATTTGTCGCGACGGTGTCGGAATGGGCCGAAATTTGGCAGATTGATTGGAAACGGCCTGAGAAATTGGACTTGGGGCATGGACCTGGGATCACGGGATTTTAGCCAAATTCCTTCGTTTAGGCCTCCGAATAATTGTATTCCTTATTAATTATATCAGGTTGAATAAGTGTTGGATAGAAAATTAACAAATAAAAATCGGACGAGGGGCAATTTTGTCATTTGTCACGAAGGTGTCGGAATGGGCCGAAATTTGGCAAGTTGATAGGAAACGGCCCGAGAAATTGGACTCAGGGTGTAGACCTGGGATCACGGGATTTTAGCCAAATTCCTTCGTTTATGCCTCCGAATAATTCTATTCCTTATTAATTATGTCAGGTTGAATAAGTGTTGGACAGAAAATTAACAACGAAAAATTGCACCGGGGGCGATTTTGTCATTTGTCGCGACAGTGTAAGAATGGGCCGAAATTTGGTAGGTTGATTGGAAACGGCCAAAGAAATTAGACTCGGGGCACAGACCCGGGATCACGGGATATTGCCAAATTCCTTCGTTTAGGCCTCCGAATAATTAATTTTTGTATTTATTATTCAGCTTGAAGAAGTGTTGGACAAAAAACTAACAACGCAAAACTGAACTAGGGACAATTTTGTCATTTGTCGCGACGGTGTCGAAATGGTCCGAAATTTGGTAGGTTGATTGGAAATGGCTCGAGAAATTGGACCCAGGACACTGACCCGGGATCACAGGATTTCGCCAAATTCCTTCGTTTAGGCCTCCGGATAATTATTTTTCATATTAATTATGTCACGTTGACGAAGTGTTGGACAAAAAATTAACAAAGAAACACCGTACCAGGGGCAATTTTTTCATTTGTCGCGACGGAGTCGGAATGGGCCCAAATTCAGCAGGTTGATTGGAAACGGCCAGAGAAAATAGATTCGGGGCACAGACCTGGGATCATGGGATTTTAGCTAAATTCCTTTATTTTAGCCTCCGAATAGTTATATTCCTTATTAACTAAGTCAGGTTGAAGAAGTGTTGGACAAAAAATTAACAATGAAAAACCGCACGAGGGGTAATTTTGTCATTTGTCGCGACAGCGTTGGAATGGGCAGAAATTTGGCTAGTTTATTGGAAACGGGCCGAGAAATTGGACTCGGGGCACAGACCTGGGATCACGGGATTTTAGCCAAATTCCTTCGTTTAGGCCTCCGAAAAATTAATTTCCTTATTAATTATTTCAGGTTGAAGAAGTGTTGGACAGAAAATTAACAAAGCAAAACAGCACTAGGGGCAATTTTGTCATTTGTTGTAATGGTGTCGTTATGGACCTAAATTTGGCAGGTTCATTGGAAATGGCCCGAGAAATTGGACTCGGGGCACAGACCCAGGACCACGGGATTTAGTCAAATTCCTTCGTTTAGCCTCCGAATAATTAATTTTCGCATTAATTATGTCAGGTTGAAAAAGTGTTGGACAAAATATTAACAACGTAAAACCGCACCAGGGTCAATTTTGGCATTTGTCGTGACAGTATTGGAATGGGCCGAAGTTTGGTAGATTGATTGGAAAAAGCCCGAGAAATTGGACTCGGGGCGTAGACCGGGATCAAGGGATTTTAGCCAAATTATTTCGTTTAGGCCTCCGAATAATTAATTTCCTTATTCATTATGTCAGGTTGAATAAGTGTTGGACAGAAAATTAACAAAGCAAAACAGAACCAGGGACAATTTTGTCATTTGTCGCGACAGTGTCGGAATGTACCGAAATTTGGCAGGCTGATTGGAAATGGCCCGAGAAATTGGACTCGGGGCACAGTCCCGGGATCACGGGATTTTAGCAAAATTTCTTCGTTTAGGCCTCCGTATAATTAATTTCCTTATTAATTATGTCAGGTTTAGGATGTGTTGGACAGAAAATTAACAAAGCAAAATCGCACCAAGGGCAATTTTTTCATTTGTCGCGACAGTGTCGGAATGGGCCGAAATTTGGCAGGTGGATTGGAAACTGCCCTGTCGAAATTGGACTCGGGCACAGACCCGGGATCACGGGATTTTAGCCGAATTCCTTCGTTTTGGCCTCCGACTAATTATATTCCTTATTAATTATGTCGATTTGAAGAAGTGTTGGACAGAAAATTAACAATGAAAAACCGCACCAGGGGCAATTTTTTCATTTGTCACGACAGTGTCGGAATGGGCCCAAATTTGGCAGGCTGATTGGAAACGGCCCGAGAAATTGGACTTGGGCACAGACCCGGGATCACGGGATTTTAGCCAAATTCCTTCGTTTAGGCCTCCGAATAACGAATTTCCTTATTAAATATATCAGGTTGAGGAAGTGTTGGACATAAAATTAACAAAGCAAAACAGCACCAGGGGCAATTTTGTCATTTATCGCGATGGTGTCGTAGTGGGCCGAAATTTGGCAGGTTGATTGGAAACGGCCCGAGAAATTAGACTCAGGGCACAGGCCCGGGATCACGGGATTTAGCCAAATTCCTTCGTTTAGACCTCTGAATAGTTAATTTTCGTATTAATTATGTCAGGTTGAAGAAGTGTTGGACAGAAAATTAACAACGCAAAATCGCTCCAGGGGCAATTTTGTTATTTGTCTCGATGGTGTCGGAATGGGCCGAAATTTGGCAGGTTGATTGGAAACCGCCCGAGAAATTGGACTCGGGGCATAGACTCGGGATCATGGGACTTTAGCCAAATTCCTTCGTTTAGGCCTCCGAATAATTAATTTCCTTATTAATTATAACAGGTTGAAAAAGTGTTGGACAGAAAATTAACAACGTAAAATCGCTCCAGGGGCAATTTTGTCATTTGTTGTGACGGTGTCGGAATGGGCCAAAATTTTACAGGTTAATTGGAAACAGCCTGAGAAACTGGACTCGGGGCACAGACCCGGGATTACGGGATTTCAGCCAAATTCCTTCGTTTAGACCTCCGAATAGTTAATTTTCGTATTAATTATGTCAGGTTGAAGAAGTGTTAGACAGAAAATTAACAATGCAAAATCGCTCCAGGGGCAATTTTGTTATTTGTCGCGACGGTGTCGGAATGGGCCGAAATTTGGTAGGTTGATTGGAAACCGCCCGAGAAATTGGACTCGGGGCATAGACCCAGGATCACGGGACTTTAGCCAAATTCCTTCGTTTAGGCCTCCGAATAATTAATTTCCTTATTAATTATAACAGCTTGAAAAAGTGTTGGACAGAAAATTAACAACGCGAAAATCGCTCCAGGGGCAGTTTTGTCATTTGTTGTGACGGTGTCGGAATGGGCCGAAATTTTACAGGTTGATTGGAAACAGCCTGAAAAATTGGACTCGGGGAACAGACCCGGGATCGCGGGATTTTAGCCAAATTCCTTCGTTTAGGCCTCCGAATAATTAATTTCCTTATTAATTATGCCAGGTTGAAGAAGTGTTGGACAGAAAATTAACAACGCAAAACCGCACCAGGGGCAATTTTTTCATTTGTCGCGACGATGTCGGAATGGGCCCAAATTTGGCAGGTTGATTGGAAACGGCCCGAGAAATTGGACTCGGGGCATAGACCCAGGATCACGGGACTTTAGCCAAATTCCTTCGTTTAGGCCTCCGAATAATTAATTTCCTTATTAATTATGCCAGGTTGAAGAAGTGTTGGACAGAAAATTAACAATGAAAAACCACACAAGGGGCAATTTTTTCATTTGTCGCGACGATGTCGGAATGGGCCCAAATTTGGCAGGTTGATTGGAAACGGCCCGAGAAATTGGACTCGGGCACAGCCTCGGGATCGCGGGATTTAGCCATATACCTTCGTTTAGACCTTCGAATAATTAATTTCCTTTTTAATTATGTCAGGTTGAAGAAATGTTGGACAGAAAATTAACAAAGCAAAATCGCACAAAGGGCAATTTTGTCATTTGTCGCAATGGTGTCGGATTGGGCCGACATTTGGCATGTTGATTTGAAACGGCCCGAGAAATTGGACTCGGGCACAGCCTCGGGATCACAGGATTTTAGCCAAATTCCTTTGTTTGGGCCTCCGAACAATTAATTTCCTTATTAATTATTTCATGTTGAGAAAGTGTTGGAAAGAAAATTAACAAAGCAAAATCGTAACAGGGGCAATTTTGTCATTTGTCACAACGGTGTCGTAATGGGCCGAAATTTGGCAGGTCGATTGGAAACGGCCTGAGAAATTAGACTCGGAGCAAAGACCCGGTATCACGGGATTTAGCCAAATTCCTTCATTTAGACCTCTGAATAATTAATTTTCGTATATATCATGTCAGGTTGAAGAAGTGTTGGACAAAAAATTAACAATTCAAAACCGCACAGGGGCAATTTTGTCATTTGTTGCGACAGGGTCGTAATTGACCGAAATTTGGCAGGTTGATTGGAAAAGGCCCGAGAAATTGGACTCGGGTCACAGACCCGGGACCACGGGATTTAGCAAAATTCCTGTGTTTAGGCCTCCGAATAATTAATTTTCGCGTTAATTATGTCAGGTTGAAGATGTGTTGGACATACAATTAACAATGTAAAACCATACCAGGGGCAATTTTGGCATTTATCGCTACGGTGTTGGAATGGGCGGAAATTTGGCATGTTGATTGGAAATGGCCCTAGAAATTGGACTCGAGGCGTAGACCCGGGATCAAGGGATTTTAGCCAAATTCCTTCGTTTAAGCCTCCGAATAATTAATTTCTTTATTAATTATGTCAGGTTGAAGAAGTATTGGACAGAAAATTAACAAAGCAAAATAGCACCAGAGGCAATTTTGTCATTTGTTACGACGGTGTCGGATTGGGCCGAAATTTGGCAGGCTGATTGGAAACGGCCTGAGAAATTGGACTTGGTGCACAGGCTCGGGATGATGGAATTTTAGCAAAATTCCTTCATTTAGGCCTCTGAATAGTTAATTTCCTTATTAATTATGTTAGGTTGAAGAAGTGTTGGACAGAAAATTAACAAAGCAAAATCGCACCAGGGGCAATTTCGTCATTTGTCGCGACGGTGTCAGAATGGGCCGAAATTTGGCAAGTTGATTGAAAACGGCCCGAGAAATTGGATTCGGGGCACAAACTCGGGATCACGGGATTTTAGCCAAATTCCTTCATTTACGCCTCTGAATAATTAATTTCCTTATTAACTATTTCATGTTGAGGAAGTGCTGGACAGAAAATTAACAAAGCAAAATCGCACAAGGGGCAATTTTGTCATATGTCGTGTGGTGTCGTAATGGACAGAAATTTGGCAAGTCGATTAGATATGGCCTGAGAAATTGGACTCGGGGCACAGACCTGGTATCACGGGATTTAGCCAAATTTCTTAGTTTAGACCTTCGAGTAATTAATTTTCGTATTAATCATGTCAGGTTGAAGAAGTGTTAGACAAAAAATTAACAACTCAAAACCGCACAGGGGCAATTTTGTCATTTGTTGCGACGGTGTCGCAATTGGCCGAAATTTGGCAGGTTGATCGGAATCGGCTCGAGAAATTAGACTCGGGGCACAAACCCGAGACCATGGGATTTAGCCAAATTCCTGCATTTAGGCCTCCGAATAATTAATTTTTGTTTTAATTATGTCAGGTTGAGGAAGTGTTGGACAGAAAATTAACAAAGAAAAATCGCACCAGGGGCAATTTTGTCATTTGTCGTGACGGTGTCGGAATGGGCCGAAATCTGGCAAGTTGATTGGAAACGGCCTGAGAAATTAGGCTCGGGGCGCAGACCCAGGATCAAGGGATTTTAGCCAAATTACTTCGTTTAGGCCTCCGAATAATTAATTTCCTTATTAATTATGTCAGGTTGAAGAAGTGTTGGACAAAATATTAACAAAGCAAAATAGCACCAGGGGCAATTTTTTCATTTGTCGCGACGTTGTCGGAAAGGGCCGAAATTTAGCAAGTTGATTGGAAACGGCCCGAGAAATTGGACTCGGGGCACAGACCCGGGATCACGGGATTTAGCCAAATTCCTTCGTTTAGGCCTCCTAATAATTAATTTTCGTATTTATTAAGTTAGGTTGAAGAATTGTTGGACAGAAAATTAACAACACAAAACCGCACCAGGGGCAATTTTGTCATTTGTTGCGACGGTGTCAGAATGGGCCTAAATTTGACAGGATGATTGGAGACGGCCCGAGAAATTGGACTCGGAGCGCAGACCCGGGATCAAGGGATTTTTGCCAAAGTCATTCGTTTAGGCCTCTGAATAATTAATCTCCTTATTAATTATGTCAAGTTGAAGAAGTGTTGGACAGAAAATTAACAAAGCAAAACAGTACCAGGGGCAATTTTGTCATTTGTCGCGATGTTGTCGGAATGGGTCGAAATTTGGCAGGTTCATTAGAAACAGCCCGAGAAATTGGACTCAGGGCATAGACCTGGGATCACGGGATTTAGTCAAATTCCTTCGTTTATGCCTCAGAACAATTAATTTTCGTATTAATTATGTCAGGTTGAAGAAGTGATGGACAGAAAATTAACAACTCAAAATCGCACCAGAGGCGATTTTGTCATTTGTCGCGACGATGTCTGAATGGGACGAAGTTTGGCAGGTTGATTGGAAACGGCCCGAGAAATTGTACTCGGGGCACAGACCTGGTATCACTGGATTTTAGCAAAATTCCTTCGTTTAGGCCTCCGAATAATTAATTTCCTTATTAATTTTGTCAGGTTGAAGAAGTGTTGGACAAAAAATTAACAAAGCAAAATCGCACCAGGGGCAATTTTTTCATTTGTAGCGACAGTGTCGGAATGGGCCGAAATTTGGCAGGATTGGAAACGGCCCTGTCGAAATTGGACTCGGGCACAGACCCGGGATCACGGGATTTTAGCCGAATTCCTTTGTTTTGGCCTCCAAATAATTATATTCCTTACTAATTATGTCGGGTTGAAGAAGTGTTGGACAGAAAATTAACAATGAAAAACCGCACCAGGGGCAATTTTTTCATTTGTTGCGATGGTGTCGGAATGGGCCCGAATTTGGTAGGCTGATTGGAAATGGCCCGAGAAATTGGACTCGGGCACAAACCCGGGATCACGGGATTTTAGCCAAATTCCTTCGTTTAGGCCTCCGAATAACGAATTTCCTTATTAATTATATCAGGTTGAGGAAGTGTTGGACATAAAATTAACAAAGCAAAATAGCACCAGGGGGCAATTTTGTCATTTGTCGCGACGGTGTCGTAGTGGGCCGAAATTTGGCAGGTTTATTGGAAACGGCTCGAGAAATTGGACTCAGGGCGCAGGCCCGGGATCACGGGATTTAGCCAAATTCCTTCGTTTAGACCTTCGAATAGTTAATTTTCGTATTAATTATGTCAGGTTGAAGAAGTGTTGGACAGAAAATTAACAACGCAAAATCGCTCCAGGGGTAATTTTGTTTTTTGTCGCGACGGGGTCGAAATGGGCCGAAATCTGGCAGGTTGATTGGAAACCGCCCGAGAAATTGGACTCGGGGCATAGACCCGGGATCACGGGACTTTAGCCAAATTCCTTCGTTTAGGCCTCCGAATAATTAATTTCCTTATTAATTATAACAGGTTGAAAAAGTGTTGGACAGAAAATTAACAATGCAAAATCGCTCCAGGGGCAATTTTGTTATTTGTTGCGACGGTGTCGGAATGGGCCGAAATTTTACAGGTTGATTGGAAACAGCCTGAGAAATTGGACTCGGGGCACAGACCGGGGATCACGGGATTTTAGCCAAATTCCTTCGTTTAGGCCTCCGAATAATTAATTTCCTTATTAATTATGCCAGGTTGAAGAAGTGTTGGACAGAAAATTAACAATGAAAAACCGCACGAGGGGCAATTTTTTCATTTGTCGCGACGATGTCGGAATGGGCCCAAATTTGGCAGGTTGATTGGAAACGGCTTGAGAAATTGGACTCCGGCACAGCCTCGGGATCGCGAGATTTAGCCATATACCTTCGTTTAGACCTCCGAATAATTAATTTCCTTTTTAATTACGTCAGGTTGAAGAAATGTTGGATAGAAAATTAACAAAGCAAAATCGCACCAAGGGCAATTTTTTCATTTGTCGCGACGGTGTAGGAATAGGCCGACATTTGGCAGGTTGATTTGAAACGGCCCGAGAAATTGGACTCGGGCACAGCCTCGGGATCACGGGATTTTAGCCAAATTCCTTCATTTAGGCCTTCGAATAATTAATTTCCTTATTAATTATGTCAGGTTGAAGAAGTGTTGGACAAAAAATTAACAATGAAAAACCGCACGAGGGGCAATTTTTTCATTTGTCACGACGATGTCGGAATGGGCCCAAATTTGGTAGGTTGATTGGAAACGGCCCGAGAAATTGTACTCGGGCACAGCCTCGGGATCGCGGGATTTAGCCATATACCTTAGTTTAGTCCTCCGAATAATTAATTTCCTTTTTAATTATGTCAGGTTGAAGAAATGTTGGACAGAAAATTAACAAAGCAAAATCACACCAAGGGCAATTTTGTCATTTGTCGAGGCGGTGTCGGAATGAGCCGAAATTTGGCAGGTTGATTGGAAACGGCCCGAGAAATTGGACTCGGGCACAGCCTCGGGATCATGGGATTTTAGCCAAATTCCTTCGTTTAGGCCTCCGAATAATTAATTTCCTTATTAATTATTTCATGTTGAGAAAGTGTTGGAAAGAAAATTAACAAAGCAAAATCGCACCAGGGGCAATTTTGTCATTTATCACGACGGTGTCGTAATGGGCCGAAATTTGGCAGGTCGATTGGAAACGGCCTGAGAAATTAGACTCTGGGCGAAGACCCAGTATCACGGGATTTAGCCAATTTCCTTCGTTTAGACCTCCGAATAATTAATTTTCGTATATATCATGTCAGGTTGAAGAAGTGTTGGACAGAAAATTAACAATTTAAAACCGCACAGGGGCAATTTTGTCATTTGTTGCGATGGGTCGTAATTGATCGAAATTTTGCAGGTTGATTGGAAACGGCCCTAGAAATTGGACTCGGGTCACAGACCCGGGACCATGGGATTTAGCCAAATTCCTGTGTTTAGGCCTCCGAATAATTAATTTTCCCATTAATTATGTCAGGTTGAAGATGTGTTTGACAGACAATTAACAATGTAAAACCGTACCAGGGGCAATTTTGGCATTTGTCGCTACGGTGTTGGAATGGGCAGAAATTTGGCAGGTTGATTGGAAATGGCCCTAGAAGTTGGACTCGAGGCGTAGACCCGAGATCAAGGGTTTTTAGCCAAATTCCTTCATTTAAGCCTCCGAATAATTAATTTCTTTATTAATTATGTCAGGTTGAAGAAGTGTTGGACAGAAAATTAACAAAGCAAAATAGCACCAAGGGCAATTTTGTCATTTGTTATGACGGTGTCGGATTGGGCCGAAATTTGGCAGGCTGATTGGAAACGACCCGAGAAATTGGACTTGGTGCACAGGCTCGGGATCACGGGATTTTAGCAAAATTCCTTCGTTTAGGCCTCCAAATAGTTAATTTCCTTATTAATTATGTTACGTTGAAGAAGTGTTGGACAGAAAATTAACAAAGCAAAACCGCACCAGGGGCAATTTCATCATTTATCGCGACGGTGTCAGAATGGACCGAAATTTGGCTAGTTGATTGAAAACGGCCCGAGAAATTGGATTCGGGGCACAGACTCGGGATCACGGGATTTTAGCTAAATTCCTTCATTTAGGCCTCCGAATAATTAATTTCCTTATTAACTATTTCATGTTGAGGAAGTGCTGGACAGAAAATTAACAAAGCAAAATCGCACAAGGGGCAATTTTGTCATATGTCGTGACGGTGTCGTAATGGACCGAAATTTGGCAAGTCGATTGGAAACGGCCTAAGAAATTGGACACGGGGCACAAACCTGGTATCACGGGATTTAGCCAAATTTCTTCGTTTAGACATTCGAATAATTAATTTTCGTATTAATTATGTCGGGTAGAAGACGTGTTGGACAGAAAATTAAAACCTGGTATCACGGGATTTAGCCAAATTTCTTCGTTTAGACATTCGAATAATTAATTTTCGTATTAATCATGTCAGGTTGAAGAAGTGCTGGACAGAAAACTAACAACTCAAAACAGCACAGGGGCAATTTTGTCATTTGTTGCGACGATGTCGTAATTGGCCGAAATTTGGCAGGTTGATTGGAAATGGCCCGAGAAATTGGACTCGGGGCACAGACCCGAGACCATGGAATTTAGCCAAATTCTTCTGTTTAGGACTCCAAATAATTAATTTTCGTATTAATTATGTCGGGTAGAAGATGTGTTGGACAGAAAATTAACAATACAAAACCGCACGTGGGGCAATTTTGGTATTTGTTGCTACGGTGTCGGAATGGGCAGAAATTTGGCAGGTTGATTGGAAACGGCTCGAGAAATTGGACTCGGAGCGTAGACCCGGGATCAAGGGATTTTAGCTAAATTCCTTTGTTTAAGCCTCCGAATAATTAATTTTCTTATTAATTATGTCAGGTTGAAGAAATGTTGGACAAAAAATTAACAAAGCAAAACAGCACCAGGGGCAATTTTGTCATTTGTTGCGACGGTGTCGGATTGGGCCGAAATTTGGCTGGCTGATTGGAAACGGCCCGAGAAATTGGTCTCAGTGCATAGGCCCGAGATCAGGGGATTTTAGCAAAATTCCTTCGTTTAGGCCTCCGAATAGTTAATTTCCTTATTAATTATGTTAGGTTGAAGAAGTGTTGGACAGAAAATTAACAAAGCAAAACCGCACCAAGGGCAATTTTGTCATTTGTCCCGAAGGTGTCGGAATGGGCCAAAATTTGGCAAGTTGATTGGAAACGGCTCGAGAAATTGGACTCGGGGCACAGACTCGCGATCACGGTATTTTAGCCAAATTTCTTCGTTTAGGCCTCCGAATTAATTTCCTTATTAACTATTTCATGTTGAGGAAGTGCTGGACAGAAATTTAACAAAGCAAAACATCATCAGGGGCAATTTTGTCATATATCGCGACGGTGTCATAATGGGCCGAAATTTGGCAGGTCGATTGGAAACGGCCTAAGAAATTGGACACGGGGCACAAACCTGGTATCACGGGATTTAGCCAAATTTCTTCGTTTAGACATTCGAATAATTAATTTTCGTATTAATGATGTCAGGTTGAAGAAGTGCTGGACAGAAAACTAACAACTCAAAACAGCACAGGGGCAATTTTATCATTTGTTGCGACGGTGTCGTAATTGACCGAAATTTGGCATGTTGATTGGAAACGGCCCGAGAAATTGGACTCGGGGCATAGACCCGGGACCACGGGATTTAGCCAAATTCCTGCGTTTAGGCCTCTGAATAATTAATTTTCTTATTAATAATGTCAGGTTGAAGATGTGTTGGACAGAAAATTAACAATGCAAAATCGCACCAGGGGCAATTTTAGCATTTGTCGCTACGGTGTCGGAATGGGCAAAAATTTGTCAGGTTGATTGGAAACGGGCCAAGAAATTGGACTTGGGGCGTAGACCCGGGATCAAGGGATTTTAGCCAAATTCTTTCGTTTAAGCCTCCGAATAATTAATTTCCTTATTTATTATGTCAGGTTGAAGAAGTGTTGGACAGAAAATTAACAAAGCAAAACAGCACCAGGGGCAATTTTGTCATTTGTTGCGACGGTGTCGAATTGGGCCGAAATTTGGCAGGCTGATTGGAAATGACCCAAGAAATTGGACTCGAGCACAGGCCCGGGATCACGGGATTTTAGTAAAATTCCTTTGTTTATGACTCTGAATAGTTAATTTCCATATTAATTATGTTAGGTTGAAGAAGTGTTGGACAGAAAATTAACAAAGCAAAATTCACTCTGGGCAATTTTGTCATTTGTCACGACGGTGTCGGAATGGCTCAAAATTTGGCAGGTTGATTGGAAATGGCCAGAGAAATTGGACTCGGAGCACAGACCCGGGATCACGGGATTTAGCCAAATTCCTTCGTTTAGGCCTCTGAATAATTAATTTTCGTATTTATTATATCAGGTTGAAGAAGTGTTGGACAGAAAATTAACATCGTAAAACCGCACCAGGGGCAATTTTGTCATTTGTCGCGACGGTGTCGGAATGGGCTGAAATTTGGCAGGTTGATTGGAAACCGCCCGAGAAATTGGACTCGGGGTGTAAACCCGGGATCACGGGATTTTAGGCAAATTCCTTCGTTTAGGCCTCCAAATTATTAATTTCCTTATTAATTATAACAGGTTGAAGAAGTGTTGGACCAAAAATTAATAAAGCAAAACCGCACCAGGGGCAATTTTGTCATTTGTCGCGTCAGTGTCGGAATGGGCCGAAATTTTACGTGTTGATTGGGAACGGCTCGAGAAATTGGACTCGGGACACAAACTCGAAATCACGGTATTTAGCCAAATTCTTTCGTTTAGGCCTCCGAATAATTAATTTTCGTATTAATTATGTCAAGTTGAAGAAGTGTTGGACATAAAATGAACAGCGCAAAATAGTACCAGGGGCAAATTTGTCATTTGTCGCGACGGAGTCAGAATGGGCTTAAATTCGGCAGGTTGATTGGAAACGGCCCGAGAAATTGGACTCGGGGAGTAGACCCGGGATCACGGGATTTTAGCCAAATTCCTTCGTTTAGGCCTCTGAATAATTAATTTCCTTATTAATTATGTCAGGTTGAAGAAGTGTTGGACAGAAAATTAACAATGAAAAACCGCACGAGGGGCAATTTTTTCATTTGTCGTGACGATGTCGGAATGGTCCCAGATTTGGCAGGTTGATTGGAAACGGCCCGAGAAATTGGACTCGGGGCATAGACTCGGGATCACGGGATTTTAGCCAAAGTCCTTTGTTTAGGCCTCCGAATAATTAATTTCCCTATTAATTATGTTAGGTTGAGGAAGTGTTGGGCAGAAAATTAACAAAGCAAAATAGCACTAGGGGCAATTTTGTCATTTATCGCGACGGTGCTGTAATGGGCCGAAATTTGGCAGGTCGATTGGAAACGGCCCGAGAAATTGGACTCGGCGCATAGACCCTGGATCACGGGATTTTAGCCAAATTCCTTCATTTAGGCCTCGAATAATTAATTTCCTTATTAATTATGTCAGGTTGAAGAAGTGTTGGACATAAAATTAACAATGAAAAATAGCACGAGGGGCAATTTTTTCATTTGTCGCGACGGTGTCGGAATGGGCCCAAATTTGGCAGGTTGATTGGAAACGGCTCGGGAAATTAGAGTCAAGACACAGACTCGGGATCACGGGATTTTAGCCAAATTCCATCGTTTAGGCCTCCGAATAATTAATTTCCTTATTAATTATGCCAAGTTGAGGAAGTGTTGGACAGAAAATTAACAAAGCAAAACAGTACCTGGGGCAATTTTGTCATTTGTCGCGACGGTGTCGTAATAGGCCGAAATTTGGCAGGTTGACTGGAAATGGCCTGAGAGATTGGGCTCAGGGCACCGACCCGGGATCACGGGATTTAGTCAAATTCCTTCATTTAGACCTCCGAATAATTAGTTTTCGTATTAATTATGTCAGGTTGAAGAAGTGTTGGACAGAAAATTAACAAAGAAAAACCGCACCAAGGGTAATTTTGTCATTTGTTGCGACGGTGTCGGATTGGGCCGAAATTTGGCAGGCTGATTGGAAACGGCCCGGGAAATTGGACTTGGAGCACAGGCCCAGGATCACAAGATTTTAGGAAAATTCCTTCGTTTAGGTCTCCGAATAGTTAATTTCCTTATTAATTATGTTAGGTTGAAAAAGTGTTGGACAGAAAATTAGCAAAGCAAAACCGCACCAGGGGCAATTTTGTCATTTGTCACGACGTTGTTAGAATGGGCCGAAATTTTGCAGGTTGATTGGAATCGGCCAAAGAAATTTGACTCAGGGCACAGACACGAGATCACAGGATTTAGCCAAATTCCTTCATTTAGGCCTACGAATAATTAATTTCATTTTTAATTATGTCAGGTTGAAGAAATGTTGGACAGAAAATTAACAAAGCAAAATCGCACCGGGGTCAATTTTTTCATTTGTCGCGACGGTGTCGGAATGGGCTGAAATTTGGTAGGTTGATTGGAAACGGCCTAAGAAATCGGACTCAGGGCACAGACTCGGGATCATGGGATTTTGGCCAAATTCCTTCGTTTGGGCCTCCGAATAATTAATTTCCTTATTAATTATTTCATGTTGAGGAAGTGTTGGACAGAAAATTAACAAAGCAAAATCGCACCAGGGGCAATTTTGTCATTTGTCGCAATGGTGTTGTAATGGGCCGAAATTTGGCAGGTCGATTGGAAACGGCCAGAGAAATTGGACTCGGGGCACAGACTAGTTTTCATGGGATTTAGCCAAATTCATTCGTTTAGACTTTCGAATAATTAATTTTCGTATTTATCATGTCAGGTTGAAGAAGTGCTGGACAGAATATTAACAACTCAAAACCGCACAGGGGCAATTTTGTCATTTGTTGCGACGGTGTCGTAATTGGCCAAAATTTGGCAGGTTGATTGGAAACGGCCCGAGAAATTGGACTCAGGGCACAGACCCGGGACCATGGGATTGAGCCAAATTCTTCTGTTTAGGCCTCCGAATAATTAATTTTCGTATTAATTATGTCAGGTTGAAGATGTGTTGGACAGAAAATTAACAATGCAAAACCGCACCTGGGGCAATTTTGGCATTTGTCGCTACGGTGTCGGAATGGGCAAAAATTTGGCAGGTTGATTGGAAACGGCCCAAGAAATTGGACTCGGGTGGCAGACTCGGGATGAAGGGATTTTAGCCAAATTCCTTCGTTTAAGCCTCCGAATAATTAATTTCTTTATTAATTATGTCTGGTTGAAGAAGTGTTGGACAGAAAATTAACAAAGAAAAATAGCATCAGGGGCAATTTTGTCATTTGTTTCGACGGTGTCGGATTGGGTCGAAATTTGGCAGGCTGATTGGAAATGGACCGAGAAATTGGACTCGGGGCACAGGCCCGGGATCACGGGATTTTCGCAAAATTCCTTTGTTTAGGCCTCCGAATAGTTAATTTCCTTATTAATTATGTCAGGTTGAAGAAGTGTTGGACAGAAAATTAACAATGAAAAACAGCACGAGGGGCAATTTTTTCATTTGTCGCGATGGTGTCGGAATGGGCCCAAATTTCGCAGGTTGATTGGAAATGGCCCGGGAAATTGGACTTAGGGCACAGACTCGGGATCACAGGATTTTAGCCAAATTCCATCGTTTAGGCCTCCGAATAATTAATTTCGTTATTAATTATGTCAAATTGAGGAAGTGTTGGATAGAAAATTAACAAAGCAAAACAGTACCTGGGGCAATTTTGTCATTTGTCGCGACGGTGCCGTAATGGGCCTAAATTTAGCAGGTTGACTGGAAACGGCCCGAGAGATTGGGCTTGGGGTACTGACCCGGGATCACGGGATTTAGTCAAATTCCTTCATTTAGACCTCCGAATAATTAGTTTTCGTATTAATTATTTTAGGTTGAAGAAGTGTCGAACAGAAAATTAGCAAAGAAAAATCGAACCAGTGGTAATTTTGTCATTTGTTGCGATGGTGTCGAATTGGGCCGAAATTTGGCAGGCTGATTGGAAACGGCTCGGGAAATTGGACTTGGGGCACAGGCCCAGGATCACGGGATTTTAGCAAAATTCCTTCGTTTAGGCCTCCGAATAGTTAATTTCCTTATTAATTATGTTAGGTTGAAAAAGTGTTGGACAGAAAATTAGCAAAGCAAAACCGCACCAGGGGCAATTTTGTCATTTGTCACGACGGTGTCGGAATGGGCCGAAATTTTGTAGGTTGATTGGAAACGGCCAGAGAAATTGGACTCGGGGCACAGACCCGGGATCACGGGATTTAGCCAAATTCCTTCATTTAGGCCAACGAATAATTAATTTCATTTTTAATTATGTCAGGTTGAAGAAATGTTGGACAGAAAATTAACAAAGCAAAACCACACCGGAGTCAATTTTTTCATTTGACCGACGGTGTCGGAATGGGCTGAAATTTGGCAGGTTGATTGGAAACGGCCCAAGAAATCGGACTCGGGGCACAGACTCGGGATCACGAGATTTTAGCCAAATTCCTTCGTTTAGGCCTCCGAATAATTAATTTCCTTATTAATTATTTCATGTTGAGGAAGTGTTGGACAGAAAATTAACCAAGTAAAATCGCACCAGGGGCAATTTTGTCATTTGTCGCAATGGTGTCGTAATGGGTCAAAATTTGGCAGGTCGATTGGAAACGGCCTGAGAAATTGGACTTGGGGCACAGACCAGGTATTACGGGATTTAGCCAAATTCCTTCGTTTAGACTTCCGAATAATTAATTTTCGTATTTATCATGTCTGGTTGAAGAAGTGCTGGACAGAAAATTAACAACTTAAAACCGCACAGGGGCAATTTTGTCATTTGTTGCGACAGTGTCATAATTGGCCAAAATTTGGCATGTTGATTGGAAACGGCCCGAGAAATTGGACTCGGGGCACAGACCCGAGACCATGGAATTTAGCCAAATTCTTCTGTTTAGGACTCCGAATAATTAATTTTCGTATTAATTATGTCAGGTTGAAGATGTGTTGGACAAAAAATTAACAATACAAAACCGCACGTTGGGCAATTTTGGCATTTGTCGCTACGGTGTCAGAATGGGCAGAAATTTGGCAGGTTGATTGGAAACGGCCCAAGAAATTGGACTCGGGGTGCAGACCCAGGATCAAGGGATTTTAGCCAAATTCCTTCGTTTAAGCCTTCGAATAATTAATTTCTTTATTAATTATGTCAGGTTGAAGAAGTGTTGGACGGAAAATTAACAAATAAAAACAGCACCAGGGGCTAATTTGTCATTTGTTTCAACGGGGTGTTGGATTGGGTCGATGATTGGAAATGGCCCGAGAAATTGGACTCGGGGCACAGGGCCGGGATCATGGGATTTTAGCAAAATTCCTTTGTTTAGGCCTCCGAATAGTTAATTTCCTTATTAATTATGTTAGGTTGAAGAAGTGTTGGACAGAAAATTGACAAAGCAAAACCGCACCAGGCGCAATTTTGTCATTTGTCGCGACGGTGTAGGAATGGGCCGAAATTTAGCATGTTGATTGGAAACGGCCCGAGAAATTGGACTCGGGGCACAGACTCGAGATCATGGGATTTTAGCCAAATTCCTTTGTTTAGGCCTCCGAATAATTAATTTCCTTATTAATTATTTCATGTTGAGGAAGTGTTGGACAGAAAATTAACAAAGCGAAACCATACCAGGGGCAATTTTGTCATATGTCGGGACGGTGTCGTAATGGGCCGAAATTTGGCAGGTCATTGGAAACGGCCTGAGAAATTGGACTCGGGGCACAGACCTAGTATCACGGGATTTAGCCAAATTCCTTCGTTTAGACCTCAGAATAATTAAATTTCGTATTAATCATGTCAAGTTGAAGAAGTGTTGGACAGGAAATTAACGATTCAAAACCGTACAGGGGCAATTTTCTCATTTGTTGCGACGGTGTCGTAATTGGTCGAAATTTGATAGGTTGATTGGAAACGGCTCGAGAAATTGGACTCGGGGCACAGACCCGGGACCACGGGATTTGGCCAAATTCATGTGTTTAGGCGTCCGAATAATTAATTTTCGTATTAATAATGTTAGTTTGATGATGTGTCGGACAGAAAATTAACAACGCAAAATCGCACCAAGGGCAATTTTGGCATTTGTCGCTACGGTGTCAGAATGGGCAGAAATTTGGCAGGTTGATTAGAAACGGCCCGAGAAATTGGACTCGGGGCGCAGACCCGGGATCAAGGGATTTTACCCAAATTCCTTTGTTTAAGCCTCCGAATAATTAATTTCCTTATTAATTATGTCAGGTTGAAGATGTGTCGGACAGAAAATTAACAAAGCAAAACAGCACTAGGGGCAATTTTGTTATTTGTCGCGACGGTGTCGGAATGGGACGAAATTTAGTAGGTTGATTGGAAACGGCCAGAGAAATTGGACTCGAGGCACAGACCCGGGATCACGGGATTTAGCCAAATTCCTTCGTTTAGGCCTCAGAATAATTAATTTTCGTATTTATTATGTCAGGTTGAAGAAGTGTTGGACAAAAAATTAACAACGTAAAACCGCACCAAGGGCAATTTTGTCATTTGTCGCGATGGTGTCGGAATGAGCCGAAATTTGGAAAGTTGATTGGAACGGCCCTAGAAATTGGACTCGGGGCACAGAACCGGGATCACGGGATTTTAGCCAAATTCATTCGTTTAGGCCTCCAAATAATTAATTTCCTTATTAATTTTGTCGGGTTGAAGAAGTGTTGGGCAGAAAATTATCAAAGCAAAACCGCACCGAGGGCAATTTTGTCATTTGTCGCGACAGTGTCGGAATGGGCCGAAATTTTGCAGGTTGATTGGAAACGGCTCTAGAAATTGGACTCGAGACACAAACCCGGGATCACGGGATTTAGCCAAATTCCTTCGTTTAGGCCCTCGAATAATTAATTTCCGTATTAATTATGTTATGTTGAAGAAGTGTTGGACATAAAATTAACAACGCAAAACCGTACCAAGGGCAATTTTTTCATTTGTCGCGATGGTGTCGGAATGGCTTAAATTTGGCAGGTTGATTGGAAACGGCCCAAGAAATTGGACTCGGGGCATAGACCCGGGATTTTAGCCAAATTCCTTAGTTTAGGCCTCTGAATAATTATATTCCTTATTAATTATGTCTGGTTGAAGAAGTGTTGGACATAAAATTAACAATGAAAAATCGCACGAGGGGCAATTTTTTCATTTGTCATGACGTTGTTGGAATGGGCCGAAATTCGGCAGGTTGATTGGAAATGGCCTCGAGAAATTGGACTCGGGGCACAGACCCGGGATCACGGGGCTTTAGCTGAATTCCTTCATTTACGCCTCCGAATAATTAATTTCCTTATTAATTATGTCAGGTTGAAGAAGTGTTGGACAGAAAATTAACAGAGCAAAACAACACTAGGGAAATTTTTTTCATTTATCGCGACGGTGTCATAATGGGTCGAAATTATGTCAGGTTGAAGAAGTGTTGGACAGAAAATTAACAACGCAGAACCTCACCAAGGGCAATTTTGTCAATTGTCGTGACGGTGTCGAAATGGGCCGAAATTTGGTAGGTTGATTGGAAACGGCCCCAGAAATTGGACTCGGGGCGTAGACCAGGATCACGGGATTTTAGCCAAATTCCTACATTTAGGCCTCCGACTAATTAATTTTCTTATTAATTATGTCAGGTTGAAGAAGTGTTGGACAGAAAATTAACAACGCATAGCCGCACCAGGGGGCAATTTTGTCATTTGTCACGACGGTGTCGAGATGGGTCGAAATTTTGCAGGCAAATTGGAAACGGCCAGAGAAATTGGACTCGGGGCGCAGACCAGGGATCACGGGATTTTAGCCAGATTCCTTCGTTTAGGCCTCTAAATAAATAATTTCCTTATTAATTATTTTAGGTTGAAGAAGGGTTGGACAGAAAATTAACAAAGCAAAACACCACCACGGGCAATTTTGTCATTTGTCGCGATGGTGTCGAACTCGGCCGAAATTTGGTAGGCTGATTGGAAACGGCCCGAGAAATTGGACTCGGGGCACAGACCCGGGATCACGGGATTTTAGCCAAATTCCTTCATTTAGGCCTACGAATAATTAATTTCCTTATTAATTATGTCAGGTTGAAGAAGTGTTGGACAGAAAATTAACAAAGCAAAATCGCACCAGGGGCAATTTTGTCATTTGTTGCGATGGTGTGAGAATGGCCTGAAATTTGGCAGGTTGATTGGGAACGGCCAGAGAAATTGGACTCAGGGCATAGACCCGTGATCACGAGATTTTAGCAAAATTCTTTTGTTTAGGCCTCTGAATAATTAATTTCCTTATTAATTATGTCAGGTTTAAGAAGTGTTGGACAGAAAATTAACAATGAAAAATCGCACGAAGGGCAATTCTTTCATTTGTCGTGACGATGTCGGAATGGTCCCAAATTTGGCAGGTTGATTAGAAATGACCTGAGAAATTGGACTCGGGGCAAATACCCGGGATCAAGGGATTTTATCAAAATTCCTTTGTTTAGGCCTCCGAATAATCAATTTCCTTATTAATTATATAAGGTTGAAGAAGTGTTGGACAGAAAATTAACAACGTAATACCGCACCAAGGGCAATTTTGTCATTTGTCGCAAGGTGTCAGAATGGGCCGAAATTTGGCAGGTTGTTTGGAAACGGCCCTAGAAATTGGACTCGGAGCACAGACTTGGGATCACATGATTTTAGCCAAATTCCTTCGTTTAGGCCTCCGAATAATTAATTTCCTTATTAATTATGTCAGGTTGAAGAAGTGTTGGACAGAAAATTAGCAAAGAAAAATCACACCAAGGGCAATTTCGTCATTTCTCGCGACGGTGTCGGAATGGGCCGAAATTCGATAGGTTGATTGGAAACGGCCCGGGAAATTGGACTCAGGGCACAGGGTCAGGATCACTGGATTTAGCCAAATTCCTTCGTTTAGACCTCCGAATAGTTAATTTTCGTATTAATTATGTCAGGTTGAATAAGTGTTGGACAGAAAATTAACAACGCAAAATCGCTCCAGGGGCAATTTTGTCATTTATCACGATGGTGTCGGAATGGGCCTAAATTTGGCAGGTTGATTGGAAACCGCCTGAGAAATTGGACTCAGGGCGTAAACCCAGGATCACGGGATTTTAGCCAAATTCCTTCGTTTAGGCCTCCGAATAATTAATTTCCTTATTAATTATAACAGGTTGAAGAAGTGCTGGACCGAAAATTAACAAAGCAAAACCGCACCACGAGGAATTTTGTCTTTTGTTGCGACAGTGTCGAAATGGGCCGAAATTTTGCAGGTTGATTGGAAACGGCCCGAGAAATTGGACTCGGGGCGCAAACCCGGGATCACGGGATTTAGCCAAATTCCTTCATTTAGGCCTACGAATAATAATTTTTCATATTAATTATGTCATGTTGAAAAAGTGTTGGACTGAAAACTAACATTGCAAAACCGCACCAGCGGCAATTTTGTCATTTGTCGCGATGGTGTCAGAATTGGCTTAAATTTGGTAGGTTGATTGGAAACGGCCCGAGAATTGGACTCGGGGCACAGACCAGGTATCACGGGATTTTAGCCAAATTCCTACATTTAGGCCTCCGAATAATTAATTTCCTTATTAATTATGTTAGGTTGAAGAAGTGTCAGACAGAAAATTAACAAAGAAAAATCGCACCTGGGGCAATTTTGTCATTTTGTTGCGATGGTGTCGGAATGGGCCGAAATTTGGCAGGTTGTTTGGAAACGGCCCGAGAAAGTGGACTTGGGGCACAGACCTAGGATCACGGGATTTTATCCAAATTCCTTTGTTTAGACCTCCGAATAATTGTATTCCTTATTAATTATGTCAGGTTGAAGAAGTGGAACAGAAAATTAACAATGAAAAATCGCACGAGGGGCAATTTTTTTATTTGTCGCGGCGATGATGGAATGGGCCGAAATTTGGTAGGTTGATTGGAAATGGCTCAAGAAATTGGACTCAGTGCACAAACCCGGGATCACGGGATTTTAGCCAAATTCCTTCGTTTAGGCCTCCGAATAATTAGTTTCTTTATTAATTATTTCATGTTGAGGAAGTGTTGGACAAAAAATTAAAAAAGCAAAACCGTACCAGGGGCAATTTTGTCATTTGTCGCGACAGTGTCGTAATGGGCCGAAATTTGGCAGGTCGATTGGAAACGGCCTGAGAAATTGGACTCGGGGCACAGACCTGGTATCATGGGATTTAGCCAAATTCCTTCGTTTAGACCTCCGAATAATTAATTTTCGTATTAATTATGTCAGGTTGAAGAACTGTTGGACAGAAAATTAACAACTCAAAATCGCACAGGGACAATTTTGTCATTTGTTGCGACGGAGTCGTGATTGGCCGAAATTTGGCAGGTTTATTAGAAACAGCCCGAGAAATTAGACTCGGGGCACCGACCCGGGACGACGGGATTTAGCCAAATTCCTTCGTTTAGGCCTTCAATTAATTAATTTTCGTATTAATTATGTCAGGTTGAAGATGTGTTGGATAGAAAATTAACAATGCAAAATCGCACCAGGGGCAATTTTGGCATTTGTTGCTACGGTGTCGGAATGGGCCAAAATTTGGCAGGTTGACTATAAACGGCTTGAGAAATTGGACTCGAGGCGCAAACCCTGGATCAAGGGATTTTACCCAAATTCCTTCGTTTAGGCCTCCGAATAATTAATTTTCGTATTTATTATGTCAGGTTGAACAAGTGTTGGAAAAAAAATTAACAATGCAAAACCGCACCAAGGGCAATTTTGTCATTTGTCGCGATGGTGTCGTAATGGGCCGAAATTTGGCAGGTCGATTAGAAATGGCCCGAGAAATTGGACTCGGGGCACAGGCCCGGGATCACGGAATTTAGCCAAATTCCTTCATTTAGACCTCCGAATAGTTTGTTTTCGTATTAATTATGTCAGGTTGAAGATGTGTTGGACAGAAAATTAACGACACAAAATCGCTCCAGGGGCAATTTTGTCATTTGTCGCGACGGTGTCAGAATGGGCCGAAAGTTGGCAGGTTGATTGGAAACCGATCGAGAAATTGGATTCGGGGCATAAATTTAGCCAAATTCCTTCGTTTAGGCCTCCGAATAATTAATTTTCGTGTTAATTATGTCAGGTTGAAGAAGTGTTGGACATAAAATTAACAACGCAAAACCGCACCAGGGGCAATTTTGTCATTTGTCGCGATGGTTTCAGAATGGGATTAAAATCGACAGGTTGAGTGGAAACGCCCCGAGAAATTGGACTCGGGCACCGACCCGGGATCATGGATTTTAGCCAAATTCCTTCGTTTAGGCCTCTGAATCATTAATTTCCTTATTAATTATGTCAGGTTGAAGAAGTGTTGGACAGAAAATTAACAATGAAAAACCGCACGAAGGGTAATTTTTTCATTTGTCGCGACGATGTCTGAATGGTCCCAAATTTGGCAAGTTGATTGGAAATGGCCTGTGAAATTGGACTCGGTGCACAGACCCGAGATCAGGGGATTTTAGCCAAATTCCTTCGTTTAGGCCTCCGAATAATTAATTTCCTTGTTTATTATGTCAAGTTGAGGAAGTGCTGGGCAGAAAATTAACAAGGCAAAACAGCACCAGGTGTAATTTTGTCATTTGTCGCGACGGTGTCATAATGGGCCAAAATTTGGCAGGCTGATTGGAAACTTTCCGAGAAATTGGACTCGGGGCACAGACCCGGGATCATGGGATTTAGTCAAATTCCTTCGTTTCGACCTCCGAATAATTAATTTTTTTTATTAATTATGTTAGGTTGAAGAAGTGTTGGACAGAAAATTAACAAAGAAAAACCGCCCCTGGTACAATTTTGTTATTTGTCGCGATGGTGTCGGAATGGGCCGAAATTTGGCAGGTTGTTTGGAAACGGCCCGAGAAATTGGACTCATGGCACAGACCTAGGATCACGGGAATTTAGCCAAATTCCTTCGTTTAGGCCTCCGAATAATTATATTCCTTATTAATTTTGTCAGGTTGAAGAAGTGTTGGACTTAAAATTAACAATGAAAAATCACATGAGGTGCAATTTTGTAATTTGTCACGACATTGTCGGAATGGGCCGAAATTTGGCAGGTTGATTGGAAACGGCCCGAGAAATTGGACTCGGGGCATAGACTCGGGATCATAGGGTTTTTAGCCAAATTCCTTCGTTTAGGCCTCCGAATGATTAATTTCCTTATTAATTATTTCATGTTGAGGAAGTGTTGGACAGAAAATTAACAAAGCAAAACCGCACCAGGGGCAATTTTGTCATTTGTAGCAACGGTGTCGTAATGGGCCGATATTTGGCGGGCTGATTGGAAACGGCCTGAGAATTTGGACTTGGGGCACAGACCTGGGATCACGGGATTTAGCCAAATTCCTTCGTTTATACCTCTGAATAATTAATTTTTGTATTAATTATTACAGGTTGAAGAAGTGTTGGACAGAAAATTAAACACTTAAAAGTGCACCAGGGGCAATTTTGTCATTTGTCGCGACAGTGTCGGAATGGGCCGAAATTTGGCAGGTAGATTGGAAATGGCCCAAGAAATTGGACTCGAGGTAAATACCCGGGATCAAGGGATTTTAGCCAAATTCCTTCATTTAGGCCTCCGAATAATTAATTTCCTTATTACTTATGTCAGGTTCAAGAAGTGTTGGACAGAAAATTAACAACGCAGAACCGCACCAGGGGCAATTTCGTCATTTGTCGTGACGGCATCAGAATTGGCCAAAATTTGGCAGGTTGATTGGAAACGGCCCCAGAATATTGACTCAGGGCACAGACCCAGGATCACAGGATTTTAACCAAATTCCATCGTTTAGGCCTCCAAATAATTAATTTTCTTATTAATTATGTCAGGTTGAAGAAGTGTTGGACAGAAAATTAAACACTTAAAAGTGCACCAGGGGCAATTTTGTCATTTGTCACGGTGGTGTCGAAATGGGCCAAAATTTGGTAGGCAAATTGGAAACGACCCGAGAAATTGGACTCGGGGCGCAAAACCGGGATCACGGTATTTTAGCCAAATTCCTTCATTTAGGCCCCCAAATAATTAATTTCCTTATTACTTATGTCAGGTTGAAGAAGTGTTGGACGGAAAATTAACAAAGCAAAGCAGCACGGGAACAATTTTGTCATTTGTTGTGACGGTGTCGTAATGGGCCGAAATTTGGTAGGCTGACTGGAAACTGGCCGAGAAATTGGACTCAGGGCACAGATCCGGGATCACGGGATTTTTGCCAAATTCCTTCATTTAGGCCTACGAATAATTAATTTCCTTATTAATTTTGTCAAGTTGAAGAAGTGTTGGACAGAAAATTAACAAAGCAAAACCGCACCAGGGGCAATTTTGTCATTTGACGCGACGGTGTCGGAATGGGCCGAAATTTGGCAGGCTGATTAGAAACAGCCTGAGAAATTGGACTCGGGGAAAATACCCGGGATCAAGGGATTTTAGCTAAATTTCTTCGTTTAGGCCTCCGAATAATTAATTTCCTTATTAATTATGTTAGGTTGAAGAAGTGTTGGACAGAAAATTAACAAAGCAAAACCGCACCAGGGGCAATTTTATCATTTGTCGCGATGGTGTCGGAATGGGCTGAAATTTGGTAGGTTGATTGGAAACTGCCAAGGAAATTGGACTCGGGGCACAGACCCAGGATCACAGGATTTTAGCCAAAGTCCTTCATTTTGGTCTCCGAATAATTAATTTCCTTATTAATTATGTCAGGTTGAAGAAGTGTTGGGCTAGAAAATTAACAAAGCAAAATCGCATCAGGAGCAATTTTATCATTTGTCGTGACGACGTCGGAATGGGCCGAAATTTGGCAGGTTGATTGGAAAAGGCCCGAGAAATTCGACTCGGTGCATAGACAGGGATCATAGGATTTTAGCCAAACTCCTTCGTTTAGGCCTCCAAATAATTAACTTCCTTATTAATTATGTCAGGTTGAAGAAGTGTTGGACAGAAAATTAACAAAGAAAAACCGCACCAGGGGCAATTTTGTCATTTGTCGCGATGGTGTCGATATGGGCCAAAATTTGGCATGTTGATTGGAAACGGCCCGGGAAATTGGACTCGGGGCACAGACCCAGGATCACAGAATTTTAGCCAAAGTCCTTCGTTTAGGCCTTCGAATAATTAATTTCCTTATTGATTATGTCAGGTTGAAGAAGTGTTAGACTAGAAAATTAACAAAGCAAAACCGCACCAGGGGTAATTTTGTCATTTGTCGCGACGATGTCGGAATGGACCGAAATTTGGTAGGTTGATTGGAAACGGCCCGAGAAATTCGACTCGGGGCACAGACAGGGATCTTAGAATTTTAGCCAAACTCCTTCATTTTGGCCTCCAAATAATTAATTTCCTTATTAATTATGTCAGGTTGAAGAAGTGTTGGACAAAAAATTAACACAGAAAAACCGCACCAGGGATAATTTTGCCATTTGTCGTGATGGTGTCGGAATGGGCCGAAATTTAGCAAGTTGATTGGAAACGGCCCGGGAATGGACTTGGGGCACAGACCCGGGATCACAGGATTTTAGCCAAAGTCCTTCGTTTAGGCCTCCGAATAATTAATTTCCTTATTAATTATGTCAGGTTGAAGAAGTGTTAGACTAGAAAATTAACAAAGCAAAATCGCGCCAAGTGCAATTTTGTCATTTATCGCGACGGTGTCGGAATGGGCCGAAATTTGGCAGGTCGATTGGAAACGGCCCTAGTAATTCGACTCGGGGTACGTACAGGGATCATTGGATTTTAGCCAAACAACTTCGTTTAGGCCTTCGATTAATAAATTTCCTTATTAATTATGTTAGGTTGAAGAAGTGTTGGACAAAAAATTAACAAAGAAAAATCGCACCAGGGGCAATTTTGTCATTTGTCGCGACGGTGTCGGAATAGGCTGAAATTTAGGAAGTTGAATGGAAACAGTTCGAGAAATTGGACTCGAGGCACAGACCCAAGATCACGGAATTTTAGCCAAATTCCTTCGTTTAGGCTTCCGACTAATTAATTTCCTTATTAATTATGTCAGGTTGAAGAATTGTTGGACAAAAAATTAGCAAAGCAAAATCGCACCAAGGGCAATTTTTTCATTTGTCACGACGGTGTCGGAATGGGCTGAAATTTAGCATGTTGATTGGAAACGACTCGAGAATTTGGACTCGATGCACAGAACCGGGATCACGGGATTTTAGCCAAATTCTTTCGTTTAGGCCTCCAAATAATTAATTTTCATATTAATTATGTCAAGTTGAAGAAGTGTTGGCTAGAAAATTAACAACGCAAAACCGCACCAGGGGCAATTTTGTTGTTTGTTGCGACGGTTTCGAAACGGGCCGAAATTTGGCAGGTTGATTGGAAACGGCCCGGGAAATTGGACTCGGGGTACAAACCCGGGATCACGGGATTTTAGCCAAATTCCTTCGTTTAGGCCTACGAATAATTAATTTCCTTTTTAATAATGTCAGGTTGAAGAAGTGTTGGATAGAAAATTAATAAAGCAAAATAGCACAGGTGGTAGTTTTGTCATTTGGGGCGACAGTGTCGGAATGGGCTGAAATTTCGTAGGTTGATTGGAAAAGGCCCCAGAAATTGGACTCGGGGCTCAAACCCAGGATCGCGGGATTTAGCCAAATTACATCGTTTAGGCCGTCGAATAATTAATTTTTGTATTAATTATGTCAAGTTGAAGAAGTGTTGGACAGAAAATTAACAAAGAAAAACCGCACCTAGGGCAATTTTATCATTTCTCGCGACGGTGTCAGAATGGGCTGAAATTTGGCAGGTTGATTGGAAACGCCCCGAGAAATTGGACTCGGGGAACAGACCCGGGATCATGGGATTTTAGCGAAATTCCTTCGTTTAGGCCTCTGAATAACTAATTTCCTATTTAATTATGTCAGGTTGAAGAAGTGCGGGACAGAAAATTAACAAAGCAAAATCGCACCCGGGGAAATTTGTCATTTGTCGCGATGGTGTCGGAATGGGCCGAAATTTGGCTGGTTGATTGGAAACGGCCCGAGAAATTGGACTCGAGGCACAGACCCGTGATCACGGGATTTAGCTAAATTCCTTCGTTTAGGCCTCCGAATAATTAATTTTCGTGTTAATTATGTCAGATTGAAGAAGTGTTGGACAGAAAATTAACAACGTAAAACCGCACCAGGGGCAATTTTGTTATTTGTTACGACAGTGTCGTAATGGGTCGAAATTCGGTAGGTTGATTGAAAACGGCCTGAGAAATTGAACTCGGGGTACAAACTCGGGATCACGGGATTTTAGCCAAATTCCTTCGTATAGGCCTCCAAATAATTAATTCCCTTAGTAATTATGTCAGGTTGAAGAAGTGTTGGACAGAAAATTAACAAAGCAAAATCGTACCCGTGGCAATTTTGTCATTTGCCGCGACGGTGTCGGAATGGACCGAAATTTGGCAGGTTGATTGGAAATGGACCGAGAAATTGGACTCAGGGCACAGACCTGGGATCCCAGGATTTTAGCTAAATTCCTTCGTTTAGGCCTCCGATAATTATATTCCTTATTAATTATGTCAGGTTGAAGAAGTGTTGGAAAGAGAATTAACAATGAAAAACCGCACGAGGGGCAATTTTTTCATTTGTCGCGACGGTGTCGGAATGGGCCCAAATTTTGCAGGTTGATTGGAAACGGCCCGAGAAATTGGACTCGGGCACAGACCCGGGATCACGGGATTTTAGCCAAATTCCTTCATTTTGGCCTCCGAATAATTATATTCCTTATTAATTATGTCAGGTTGAAGAAGTGTTGGACAGAAAATTAACAATGAAAAACCGCACCAGGGGCAATTTTTTCATTTGTCGAGACGGTGTCGAAATGGGCCCAAATTTGGCAGGTGGATTGGAAACGGCCTGAGAAATTGGACTCGGGGCACAGACCCGGGATCACGGGATTTAGCTAAATTCCTGCTTTTAGGCCTCCGAATAATTAATTTTCATATTAATTATGTCAGGTTGAAAAAGTGTTGGACAGAAAATTAACAACGCAAAATCGTACCTGGGGCAATTTTATCATTTGTCACGATGGTATCGGAATGGGCCGAAATTTGGCAGGTTGATTGGAATTGGCCCGAGAAATTGGACTGGGGCACAGACCCGGATCACAGGATTTTATCGAAGTTCCTTCGTTTAGGCCTTCGAATAATTATATTCCTTATTAACTATGTCAGGCTGAAGAAGTGTTGGACAGAAAATTAACAATGAAAAACCGCAACAGGGACAATTTTATCATTTGTCGCGAAGTTGTCGGAATGTGCCGAAATTTGGTAGGTTGATTGGAAACGGCCCGAGAAATTGGACACGGGGCACAGACCCGGGATCACGGGATTTTAGCCGAATTCCTTCGTTTTGGCCTCCGAATAATTATATTCCTTATTAATTATGTCAGGTTGAAGAAGTGTTGGACAGAAAATTAACAATGAAAAACCGCACCAGGGGCAATTTTTTCATTTGTCGAGACGGTGTCGGAATGGGACGAAATTTGGCAAGTTGATTGGAAACGGCCCGAGAAATTAGACTCGGGGCACAGACCTGAGACCACGGGACTTAGCCAAATTCCATTGTTTAAGCCTCCGAATAATTAATTTTCGTATTAATTATGTCAGGTTGAAGAAGTGTTGGACAGAAAATTAACAAAGAAGAACCACACGAGGGGCAATTTTCTCATTTGTTGTGACAGTGTCGTAATGGACCGAAATTTGGCCGGTTGATTGGAATCGGCCCGAGAAATTGGATTCTGGGCATAGACCCGAATCACAGGATTTTATCGAAATTCCTTTGTTTAGGCCTTCGAATAATTATATTCCTTATTAACTATGTCAGGCTGAAGAAGTGTTGGATAGAAAATTAAAAATGAAAAACCGCAACAGGGACAATTTTGTCATTTGTCGTGAAGTTGTTGGAATGGGCCGAAATTTGGTAGGTTGATTGGAAACGGCCTGAGAAATTGGACACAGGGCACAGACCCGGAATCACAGGATTTTAACCAAATTCCTTTGTTTAAGCCTCCGAATAATTAATTTTCGTATTAATTATGTCAGGTTGAAGAAGTGTTGGACAGAAAATTAACAAAGAAGAACCGCACGAGGGGAAATTTTCTCATTTGTTGCGACAGTGTCGTAATGGACCGAAATTTGGCAGGTCGATTGGAATCGGCCCGAGAAATTGGACTCCGGGCACAGACCCGAATCACAGGATTTTATCGAAATTCCTTTGTTTAGGCCTTTGAATAATTATATTCCTTATTAACTATGTCAGGCTGAAGAAGTGTTGGACAGAAAATTAACAATGAAAAATCGCAACAGGGACAATTTTGTCATTTGTCGCGAAGTTGTCGGAATGGGCCGAAATTTGGTAGGTTGATTGGAAACGGCCTGAGAAATTGGACACGGGGCACAGACCCGAAATCACAGGATTTTAGCCAAATTCCTTCGTTTAGGCCTCCGAATAATTAATTTCCTTATTAATTATGTCAGGTTTAAGAAGTGTTGGACAGAAAATTAACAACGCAAAACCGCACCAGGGGCAATTTTGTCATTTGTCTCGACGACATTGAAATGGGCTGAAATCTGGTAGGTTGATTGGAAACGGCCCGAGAAATTTGACTTGGGGCACAGACCCTGGATCACGGGATTTTAGCCAAATTCCTTTGTTTAGGCCTCCGAATAATTAATTTCCTTATTAATTATGTCAGGTTGAAGAAGTGTTGGATAGAAAATTAACAAAAAAAAAACCGCACCATGGGCAATTTTGTCATTTGTCGCTGGGCCGAAATTTGGCAGGTTGATTGGAAATGGCCCGGGAAATTGGACTCGGGGCACAGACCCGGGATGATAGGATTTTTGCTTAAGTCCTTCGTTTAGGCCTCCAAATAATTAATTTCCTTAATATTTATGTCAGGTTGAAGAAGTGTTGGACTAGAAAATTAACAAAGCAAAACCGCACCAGGGCAATTTTATCATTTGTCGCGACGGTGTCGGAATGGGCCGAAGTTTTGCAGGTTGATTGGAAACGGCCCGAGAAATTCGACTCGGGGCACAGACAGGGATCATAGGATTTTAGCCAAACTCCTTCGTTTAGGCCACCAAATAATTAATTTCCTTATTAATTATGTCAGATTGAAGAAGTGTTGGACAAAAAATTAACAAAGAAAAACCGCACCAGGGGTAATTTTGTCATTTGTCGTGACGATGTCCGAATGGGCCGAAATTTAGCAAGTTGATTGGAAACGGCCCGGGAAATTGGACTCGGGGCACAGACCCGGGATCACAGGATTTTAGCCAAAGTCCTTCGTTTAGACCTCCGAATAATTAATTTCCTTATTAATTATGTCAGGTTGAAGAAGTGTTGGACTAGAAAATTAACAAAGTAAAACTGCACCAGGGGCAATTTTGTCATTTGTCGCGATGGTGTCGGAATGGGCCGAAATTTGGCAGGTTGATTGGAAACGGCCCTAGAAATTCGACATGGGGCAAGGACAGGGATCATAGGATTTTAACCAAACTCCTTCGTTTAGCCCTTCGAATAATAAATTTGCTTATTAATTATATCAGGTTGAAGAGGTGTTGGACAAAAATTAGTAAAGAAAAACGCACCAGGGTCAATTTTATCATTTGTCGCGACGGTGTCAGAATAGGCCGAAATTTTGGAAGTTGATTGGAAACGGCTTGAGTAATTGGACTCGGGGCACAGACCCAGGATTTCGGGATTTTAGCCAAATTCCTTCGTTTAGGCCTCCGAATAACTAATCTCCTTATTAATTATGTCAAGTTGAAGACGTGTTGGACAAAAAATTAGTAAAGGAAAACCGCACCAGGGGCTATTTTGTCATTTGTCGCGACGGTGTCGGAATGGGCCGAAATTTAGCAAGTTGATTGGAAACGGCTTGAGAAATTGGACTCAATGCGTAGACCCGGGATCACCGGATTTTAGCCAAATTCCTTCGTTTAGGCCACCGACTAATTAATTTTCGTATTAATTATGTCAAAATGAAGAAGTACTGGACAGAAAATTAACAACGCAAAATCGCACCAGAGGTAATTTTGTCCTTTGTCGCGACGATTTCGAAACGGGCCGAAATTTGGCAGGTTGATTGGAAATGACCCAGGAAATTGGACTCGGGGTACAGACCTGGGATCACGGGATTTTAGCCAAATTCCTTAATTTAGGCCTCCGAATAATTAATTTCCTTTTTAATAATGTCAGGTTGAAGAAGTGTGGGATAGAAAATTAACAAAGCAAAACAGCGCAGGTGGCAGTTTTGTCATTTGGGGCGACGGTGTCGGAATGGGCTGAAATTTGGTAGGTTGATTGGAAACGGCCCAAGAATTTGTACTCAGGGCTCAGACCCAGGATCGCGGGATTTAGCCAAATTCCCTTGTTTAGGCCGTCGAATAATTAATTTTCGAACTAATTATGTCAAGTTGAAGAAGTGTTGGACAGAAAATTAACAAAGAAAAATCGCACCAAGGGCAATTTTGTCATTTCTCGCAACGGTGTCGGAATGGACTGAAATTTGGCAGGTTGATTGGAAACGGCTCGAGAAATTGGACTCGGGGCACAGACCCGGGATCATGGGATTTTAGCCAAATTCTTTCGTTTAGGCCTCCGAATAATTATATTCCTTATTAATTATGTCAGGTTGAAGAAGTGCTGGACAGAAAATTAACAATGAAAAATCGCACCAGGAGCAATTTTATCATTTATCGCGAAGGTGTCGGAATGGGCCGAAATTTAGCATGTTGATTGGAAATGGCCCAAAAAATTAGACTTGGGACACAGACCCGGGATCACGGGATTTGACCAAAATTCCTTCGTTTAGGCCTCCGAATAACTAATTTCCTTTTTAATTATGTCAGGTTGAAGAAGTGTTGGATAGAAAATTAACAAAGTAAAATCGCACCAGGGGTGGATTTGTCATTTGTCGCAACGGTGTCGGAATGGGCCGAAATTTGGCTGGTTGATTAAAAACGGCCCGAGAAATTGGACTCGGGGCACAGACCTGCGATCACGGGATTTAACTAAATTCCTTCGTTTAGGCCTCCGAATAATTAATTTTCGTATTAATTATGTCAGGTCGAAGAAGTGTTGGACAGAAAATTAACAACGCAAAATTGCACCAGGGGCAATTTTGTTATTTGTTGCGACAGTGTCGTAATGGGCCGAAATTCGGTAGGTTGATTTAAAATGGCCCGAGAAATTGAACTCGGGGCACAGACCCGGGGTCATGGTATTTTAGCCAAAGTCCTTCGTTTAGGCCTCCGAATAATTAATTTCCTTATTAATTATGTCTAGTTGAAGAAGTGTTGGACAGAAAATTAACAATGCAAAACCACACCAGGAGCAATTTTGTCATTTGTCTCGACGGCATTGGAATGGGCCGAAATCTGGTAGGTTGATTGGAAATGGCCCGAGAAATTTGACTTGGGGCACAGACCCCGGATAGCGGGATTTTAGCCAAATTCCTTCGTTTAGGCCTTCGAATAATTAATTTCCATATTAATTATGTCAGGTTGAATAAGTGTTGGACAGAAAATTGACAAAGAAGAACCGCACCAGGGGCAATTTTGTCATTTGTCGCGACGGTGTTGGAATGGGCCGAAATTTGGCAGGTTGATTGGAAACGTCCCGAGAAATCGGACTCGGGGCACAGACCCAAGATCACGGGATTTTAGCCAAATTCCTTCATTTAGGCCTCCGAAGAATTAATTTCCTTATCAATTATGTCAGGTTGAAGAAGTGTTGGACAGAAAATAAACAAAGCAAAATCGCACTAGGGGCAATTTTGTCATTTGTCGCGACAGTGTCGGAATGGGCAGAAATTTGGCAGGTTGATTGGAAATGACCCGAGAAATTGGATTCGGGGCGTAGACCCGCAATCACGGGATTTAGCTAAATTCCTTCGTTCAGGCCTCCGAATAATTAATTTTCGTATTAACTATGTCAAGTTGAAGAAGTGCTGGACAGAAAATTAACAACGCAAAACCGTACCTGGGGAAATTTTATCCTATATCGCGATGATATCGTAATCGATCGAAATTTGGTAGGTTGATTGGAAACGGCTCGAGAAATTGGACTCGGGGCACAGACCCGGATCACAGGATTTTAGCCAAATTCCTTCGTTTAGGCCTTCGAATAATTATATTCCTTATTAACTATGTCAGGCTGAAGAAGTGTTGGACATAAAATTAACAATGAAAAAGCGCAACAGGGACAATTTTGTCATTTGTCGCGAAGGTGTCGGAATGGGCTGAAATTTGGTAGGTTGATTGGAAACGGCCCGAGAAATTGGACCCGGGGCATAGACCCGGAATCACAAAGATTTTAGCCAAATTCCTTCATTTAGGCCTCCGAATAATTAATTTTCGTATTAATTATGTCAGGTTGAAGAACTGTTGGACAAAAAATTAACATAGCAAAATCGTACCAGGGGCAATTTTGTCATTTGTCGCGACGGTGTCGGAATGGGCCGAAATTTGACAGGTTGATTGGAACGGCCCGATAAATTGGACTTGGGGCACAGACCCGGGAACACGAGATTTTAGCCAAATTCCTTCGTTTAAGCCTTCGAAAAATTAATTTGCTTATTAATTATGTCGGGTTGAAGAAGTGTTGGACAGAAAATTAACAAAGCAAAACCGCTCCCGGGGCAATTTTGTCATTTGTCATGAAAATGTCGGAATGGGACGAAATTTGGCAGGTTGATTGGAAATGGCCTGAGAAATTGGACTCGGGGCACAGACCGGGATCACGGTATTTCAGCCAAACTCCATTGTTTAGGCCTCCGAATAATTAATTTCCTTATTAATTATGTTAGGTTGAAGAAGTGCTGGACAGAAAATTAACAATGAAAAATCGCACCATTGGCAATTTTGTCATTTGTAGCGACGGTGTTGGAATGGGCCAAAATTTGGCAGGTTGATTGGAAATGGCCCGAGAAATTGTTCTCGGGGCACAGACCCAAGATCACGGGATTTTAGCCAAATTCTTTCGTTTAGGCCTCCTAATAATTAATTTCCTTATTAATTATATCAAGTTGAAGAAGTGTTGGGCAGAAAATTAACAGAGCAAAACGACACAAGGGCAATTTTGTCATTTGTCGCGACGGTGTCGAAATGGGCCAAAATTTGGCAGGTTGATTGGAAACGGCCCGAGAAATTGGACTCGGGGCACAGACCCGGGATTACGGGATTTTAGTAAAATTCCTTCATTTTGGCCTCCGAATAATTAATTTTCGTACTAATTACGCTAGGTTAAAGAAATGTTGGACAAAAAATAAACAACGCAAAACCGCACCAGGGGAAATTTTGTCATTTGTTGCGACGGTGTCGGAATGAGCCGAAATTTGACAGGTTGATTGGAACGGCTCAGTAATTTGGACTCGAGGCACAGACCTGGGAACACGAGATTTTAGCCAAATTCTTTCATTTAGGCCTCTGAATAATTAAATTGCTTATTAATTATGTCGGGTTGAAGAAGTGTTGGACAAAAAATTAACAAAGCAAAACCGCGCCCGGGGCAATTTTGTCATTTGTCATGACGGTGTTGGAATGAGTCGAAATTTGGCAGGTTGATTGGAAATGGCCCAAGAAATTGGACTGAGTGCACAGACCTGGGATCACGCGATTTAGCGAAATTCCTTCGTTTAGGCCTCTGAATAATTAATTTTCGTATTAATTATGTCAGGTTGAAGAAGAGTTGGACAGAAAATTAACAATGTAAAATCGCACCATGGGCAATTTTGTCATTGTCGCGACGGTGTCGGAATGGGCCGAAATTTTGCAGGTTGATTGGAAATGGCCCGAGAAATTAGACTCGGGGTACAGACCTGGGATCACGGGATTTAGCGAAATTCCTTCGTTTAGGCCTCCGAATAATTAATATTCGTATTAATTATGTCAGGTCGAAGAAGTGTTGGACAGAAAATTAACAACGCAAAATCGCACCATGGGCAATTTTGTCATTTGTCGCGACGGTGTCGGAATGGGCCGAAATTTGGCAGGTTGATTGGAAATGGCCCTAGAAATTAGACTCGGGGCACAGACTCGGGACCACAGGATTTTAGCCAAATCCCTTCGTTTAGGCCTCCGAATAATTAATTTCCATATTAATTAAGTTAGGTTGAAGAAGTGTTGGACCAAAAATTAACAAAGCAAGACCGTACTAGGGGCAATCTTGTAATTTGTCACGATGGTGTCGAAATGGGCAAAAATTTGGCAGATTGATTGGAAACGGCCCGAAAAATTGGACTCGGGGCACAGATCCGGGATCACAGGATTTTAGCCAAATTCCTTCGTTTAGGCCTCCGAATAATTTATTTCCTCATTAATTATGTCTGGTTGAAAAAGTGTTGCACAAAAAATTAACAAAGCAAAACCGCACCAAGGGCAATTTTGTCGTTTGTCGCGAAGGTGTCGAAATAGTCCGAAATTTGGCAAGTTGATTGGAAACGGCCCGAGAAATTGGACACAGGGCAAAGACCCGAGATCACGGGATTTTTGCAAAATTCCTTCGTTTAGGCCTCTGAATAATTAATTTTCGTATTAATTATATCAGGTTAAAGAAGTGTTGGACAAAAAATTAACAACGCAAAATCGCACCAGGGGCAATTTTGTCATTTGTTGCGACGGTGTCGGAATGGGCCGAAATTTGACAGGTTGATTGGAACGGCCCAATAAATTGGAACAGGGCATAGACCGGGAACACGAGATTTTAGCCAAATTCCTTCATTTAGGCCTCCGAAAAATTAATTTGCTTATTAATTATGTCGGGTTGAAGAAGTGTTGGACAGAAAATTAACAAAGCAAAACCGCCCCCGGGGCAATTTTGTCATTTGTCATGACGGTGTCGAAATGGGCCAAAATTTGGCAGGTTGATTGGAAACGGCTCAAGAAATTGGACTCAGAGCATAGACCTGGGATCACAGGATTTAGCGAAATTTTTTCTTTTAGGCCTCCGAATAATTAATTTTCGTATTAATTATGTCAGGTCGAAGAAGTGTTGGACAGAAAATTAACGACGTAAAACCGCACCAGGGGCAATTTTGTCATTTGTCGCGACGGTGTCGGAATGGTCCGAAATTTGGCAGGTTGATTGGAAATGGCCCGAGAAATTAGACTCGGGGCACAGACCCGGGACCACGGGATTTTAGCCAAATTCCTTCGTTTAGGCCTCCGAATAATTAATTTCCATATTAACTATGTTAGGTTGAAGAAGTGTTGGACAAAAAATTAACAAAGCAAGACCGTACTAGGGGCAATCTTGTAATTTGTCGCGATAGTGTCGTAATGGGCAAAATTTTGGCAGATTGATTGGAAACAGCCCGAGAAATTGGACTCGGGGCACAGATCCGGGATCACAGGATTTTAGCCAAATTCCTTCGTTTAGGCCTCCGAATAATTTATTTCCTCATTAATTATGTCAGGTTAAAGAAGTGTTGGACAGAAAATTAACAAAGCAAGACCGTACTAGGGGCAATCTTGTAATTTGTCGCGATAGTGTCGTAATGGGCAAAATTTTGGCAGATTGGTTGGAAACAGCCCGAGAAATTAGACTCGGGGCACAGACCTAGTATCACGGGATTTTAGCCAAATTCCTTCGTTTAGGCCTCTGAATAATTAATTTTCGTATTAATTATGTCAGGTTAAAGAAGTGTTGGACAGAAAATTAACAAAGCAAAACCACACCAGGGGCAATTTTGTCGTTTGTCGCGATGCTGTCGAAATGGTCCGAAATTCGGCAAGTTGATTGGAAATGGCCCGAGAGATTGGACACAGGGCAAAGACTCAGGATCACGGGATTTTAGCAAAATTCCTTCGTTTAGGCCTCTGAATAATTAATTTTCGTATTAATTATGTCAGGTTAAAGAAGTGTTGGACAAAAAATTAACAACGCAAAATCGCACCAGGGGCAATTTTGTCATTTGTTGCGACGGTGTCGGAATGGGCCGAAATTTGACAGGTTGATTGGAACGGCCCGATAAATTGGACTCGGGGCACAGACCCGGGAACACGAGATTTTATCCAAATTCCTTCGTTTAGGCCTCCGAAAAATTAATTTGCTTATTAATTATGTCGGGTTGAAGAAGTGTTGGACAGAAAATTAACAAAGCAAAACCGCCCTCGGGGCAATTTTGTCATTTGTCATGACGGTGTCGGAATGGGCCGAAATTTGACAGGTTGATTGGAACGGCCCGATAAATTGGACTCGGGGCACAGACCCGGGAACACGAGATTTTATCCAAATTCCTTCGTTTAGGCCTCCGAAAAATTAATTTGCTTATTAATTATGTCGGGTTGAAGAAGTGTTGGACAGAAAATTAACAAAGCAAAACCGCCCTCGGGGCAATTTTGTCATTTGTCATGACGGTGTCGGAATGGGCCGAAATTTGGCAGGTTGATTGGAAATGGCCCAAGAAATTGGACTCAGAGCAAAGACCTGGGATCACGGGATTTAGCAAAATTCCTTCGTTTAGGCCTCCGAATAATTAATTTTCGTATTAATTATGTCAGGTCGAAGAAGTGTTGGACAAAAAATTAACAACGCAAAACCGCACCAGGGGCAATTTTGTCATTTGTCACGATGGTGTCAGAATGGACCGAAATTTGGCAGGTTGATTGGAAATGGCCCGAGAAATTAGACTCGGGGGACAGACCCGGGACCACGGGATTTTAGCCAAATTCCTTCGTTTAGGCCTCCGAATAATTAATTTCCATATTAATTATGTTAGGTTGAAGAAGTGTTGGACAAAAAATTAACAAAGCAAAATATCACCAGTGGCAATTTTGTCATTTGTCGCGATAGTGTCGGAATGGGCCGAAATTTGGCAGGTTCATTGGAAACCGCCCGAGAAATTAGACTCGGGGAACAGATCGGGATCACGGGATTTAGCCAAATTCCTTCGTTCAGGCCTCCGAATAATTAATTTTCGTTTTAATTATGTCAGGTGGAAGAAGTGTTGGATAAAAAATTAATTAAGAAAAACCGCACCAGGTGTAATTTTGACATTATCACGACGGTGTCAGAATGGGCCAAAATTTGGTAGGTTGATTGGAAACGGCCCAAGAAATTGGACTCAAGGCACAGACCCAGGATCAAGGGATTTTTGCCAAATTCCTTCGTTTAGGCCTTTGACTAATTATATTCCTTAATAATTATGTCAGGTTGAAGAAGTGTTGGACAAAAAATAACAATGAAAAACTGTACCGGGGACAATTTTTTCATCTATCGCGAGGTGTCGGAATGGGTCAAAATTTGGCAGGTTGATTGGAAACGGCCTGAGAAATTGGACTCGGGGCACAAACTTGGGATTAGCGGATTTTAGCCATATTCCATCCGTTAGGCCTCCGAATAATTAATTTCCTTATTAATTATGTCAGGTTGAAGAAGTGTTGGACAGAAAATTAACAAAGCAAAACCGCACTAGTGGCAATTTTGTCATTTGTCGAGACGGTGTCGGAATGGGAAGAAATTTGGCAGGTTGATTGAAAACGGCCCGTGAAATTGGACTCAGTGCATAGACCCGGGATCACAGGATTTAGCCAAATTCCTTCGTTTAGGCCTCCGAATAATTAATTTTCGTATTAATTATGGAAGTTAAAGAAGTGTTGGACAGAAAATTAACAATGCAAAATCGCACCAGGGGCAATTTTGTCATTTGTCGCGGCGGTGTCGGAATGGGCCGAAATTTGGTTGGTTGTTTGGAAACTGCCTCGAGAATTGGACTCGGGGCACAGACCCGGGATCATGGGATTTTAACCAAATTCCTTCGTTTTGGCCTCCGAATAATTAATTTCCTTATTAATCATATCAGGTTGAAGAATTGTTGGACAGAAAATTAACAAAGCAAAATCGTACCAGGGGCAATTTTATCATTTGTCGCGACGGTGCCGGAATGGACCCAAATTTGGTAGGTTGATTGGAAACGGCCCGAGAAATTTGCCTCATGACACAGACCCGGGATTATGGGATTTAGCCAAATTCCTTTGTTTAGGCCTCCGAATAATTTATTTTCATATTATTTATGTCAGGTTGAAGAAGTGTTGGACAGAAAATTAACAACGTAAAACCGTACCAGGGGCGATTTTGTCATTTGTCGCGACGGTGTCGGAATGGGCCAAAATTTTTTTGGTTGATTGAAAACGGCCGGAGAAATTTGATTCGGGGTACAGACCTGGGATCACGGGATTTTAGCCAAATTCCTCCGTTTAGGCCTCCGAATAATTAATTTACTTATTAATTATATCAGGTTGAAGAATTGTTGACAGAAAATTAACAATGCAAAATCGCACCGGGGGCAATTTTATCATTTGTTGCGACGGTGTCGGAATGGGCCCAAATTTGGCAGGTTGATTGGAAACGTCTCGAGAAATTGGATTCAAGGCACAGACCCGGGATCATGGGATTTAGCCCAATTCCTTCGTTTAAGCCTCCGAATAATTTATTTTCATATTAATTATGTTAGGTTGAAGAAGTGTTGGACAGACAATTGACATCGCAAAACCGCACCAGGGGAAATTTTGTCATTTGTCGCGATGGTGTCAGAAGGGGCCGAAATTTGGCATGTTGATTGGAAACGGCTCGAGAAATTGGAATCGGGGCACAGACCGGGGAATCACGGGATTTCATCCAAATTCCTTCGTTTAGCCCTCCGAATAATTAATTTTCTTATTAATTATGTCTGGTTAAAGAAGTGTTGGACAGAAAACTAACAAAGCAAAACTGCAATAGGGGCAATTTTTTCATTTGTCGCGACGGTGTCGGAATGGGCCAAAATTTGGCAGTTGATTGGAAACGGCCCGAGAAATTGGACTTGTGGCACAGACCTGGGATCACGGGATTTAGCCAAATTCCTTCGTTTAAGCCTCCAAATAATTAATTTTCATATTAATTATGTCAAGTTGAAGAAGTGTCGGACAAAAAATTAACTAAGAAAAATCGCACCAGGGGCAATTTTGTCATTTGTCGCGACGGTGTCGGAATGGCCCGAAATTTGACAGGTTGATTGGAAACGGCCGGAGAAATTGGACTCGGGGCACAGACCCGGGATCACGGGATTTTTGCCAAATTCCTTCGTTTAGGCCTCTGAATAATTATATTCCTTATTAATTATGTCAGGTTGAAGAATTATTGGACCAAAAATTAACAATGAATAACCGCACCAGGGACAATTTTTTCATTTGTCGCAAAGGTGTCGGAATGGGTCGAAATTTAACAGGTTGATTGGAAACGGCCCGAGAAATTGGACTTGGGGCACAGACTCGGGATCACTGGATTTTAGCCAAACTCCATCCTTTAGGCCTCCGAATAATTAATTTCCTTATTAATTATGTCAGGTTGAAGAAGTGTCGGACAGAAAATTAACAAAGCAAAACCGCACCAGGGGAAATTTTGTCATTTGTCGAGATGGTGTCGGAATGGGCCGAAAGTTAGCAGGTTGATTGGAAACGGCCCGAGAAATTGGACTCGAGGTACAAACCCGGGATCATCGGATTTTGCCAAATTCCTTCATTTAGGCCTCTGAATAATTAATTTTCGTATTAGTTATGCAGGTTGAAGAAGTGTTAGACAGAAAATTAAAAATGCAAAACCGCACCAAGGGCAATTTTTTCATTTGTCGCGACGGTGTCGGAATGGGCCAAAATTTGGTTGGTTGATTGGAAACGACCCGAGAAATTAGACTCGGGGCACAGACCCAGGATTACGAAATTTTAGCAAAATTCCATCGTTTAGGCCTCCGAATAATTAATTTTCGTATTAATTATGTCGGGTTAAAGAGGCGTTGGACAGAAAATTAACAACGCAAAATAGCACCAGGGGTAATTTAGTCATTTGTCGCGACGGTGCTGAAATGGGCCGAAATTTGGTTGGTTAATTGGAAACGGCCTGTGAAATTGGACTGGGGGCACAGACCCGAGATCATGGGATTTTAGCCAAATTACTTCCTTTAGGCCTCTGAATAATTAATTTCCTTATTAATTATATCAGATTGTAGAAGTGTTGGACAGAAAATTAACAAAGCAAAACGGCTCCAGGGGCAACTTTGTCATTTGTCAAGACAGTGTCGGAATGGCACGAAGTTTGGCTGGTTGATTGGAAACGGCCCGAGAAATTGGACTCGGGGCACATACCCGAGATCACAGGATTTAGCGAAATTCCGTCGTTTAGGCCTCCCAATAATTAATTTCCTTATTAATTATGTCAGGTTGAAGAATTGTTGGACAGAAAATTAACAAAGCAAAATCACAATAGGGGTAATTTTGTAATTTGTCACGACGGTGCCGGAATGGGCCGAAATTTGGCAGGTTGATTGGAAATGGCCCGAGAAATTGGAATTGGGGCACAGACCCGGGATCACGGGATTTTAGCCAAATTCCTTTGTTTAGGCCTTCGAATAATTAATTTCCTTATTAATTATGTCAAGTTGAAGAAGTGTTGGACACAAAACTAACAAAGCAAAATCGTACCAGGGGCTATTTTGTCATTTGTCACGACGGTGTCGGAATGGGCCGAAATTTGGTAGGTTGATTGGAAACGGCCAGAGAAATTGGACTTGGGGCATAGACCGAGATCACGATATTTTAGCGAAACTCCTTCGTTTAGGCCTTCGAATAATTAATTTTCTTATTAATTACGTCAGATTGAAGAAGTGTTGGACAGAACATTAAAAATGAAAAACCGCACTAGCGAAAATTTTGCCATTTGTCGCGATGGTGTCGGAATGGGCAGAAATTTGGCAGGCTCATTGGAAACGGCCCGAGAAATTGGACTCGTGGCTCAGACCCGGGATCATGGGATTTTAGCCAAATTCCTTTGTTTAGGCCTCCGAATAATTAATTTCCTTATTAATTAAGTCAGGTTGAAGAAGTGTTGGACAGAAAATTAACAAAGCAAAATTGTAACAGGGGCAATTTTGTCATTTGGCATGACGGTGTAGGAATGGGCCGAAATTTGGCAGTTGATTGGAAACGGCCCGAGAAATTGGACTTGTGGCACAGACCTGGGATCACGGGATTTAGCCAAATTCCTTCGTTTAAGTCTCCGAATAATTAATTTTCATATTAATTATGTCAGACTGAAGAAGTGTCGGACAAAAAATTAACTAAGAAAAACCGCACCAGGGGCAATTTGGCCATTTGTCACGACGGTGTCGGAATGGGCCAAAATTTGGCAGGTTGATTGGAAACGGCCTGAGAAATTGGACTCGGGGCACGGACCCGGGATCACGGGATTTTTGCCAAATTTCTTCGTTTAGGCCTCCAAATAATTATATTCCTTATTAATTATGTCAGGTTGAAGAAGTGTTGGACAGAAAATTAACATTGAAAAACCGCACCAGGGACAATTTTTTCATTTGTCGCGAAGGTGTCGGAATGGGTCGAAATTTGGCAGGTTGATTGGAAACGGCCCGAGAAATTGGACTCGGGGCACAGACCCGGGATTAGTAGATTTTAGCCATATTCCATCTGTTAGGCCTCCGAATAATTAATTTCCTTATTAATTATGTCAAGTTGAAGAAGTGTTGGACAGAAAATTAACAAAGGAAAATCGCACTAGGGAAAATTTTGTCATTTGTCGAGACGGTGTCGGAATGGGATGAAATTTGGCAGTTTCATTGGAAACGGCCCGAGAAATTGGACCCGGGACACAGACCCAAGATCACAGGATTTAGCTAAATTCCTTCGTTTAGGCCTCCGAATAATTAATTTTCTTATTAATTATGTCAGGTTGAAGAAGTGTTGGACAGAAAATTAACAGAGCAAAACTACACCAGTGGCAATTTTGTAGTTTGTCGAGACGGTATCGGAATGGTACAAAATTTGGCAGGTTGATTGGAAACGACACGAGAAATTGGACTCGGGGCACAGACCCGGGATCACAGGATTTAACAAAATTCCTTCGTTTAGGCCTCCGAATAATTAATTTTCGTATTAATTATGTCAGGTTGAAGAAGTGTCGGACATAAAATTAACAACGCAAAACTGCACCAGGGGCAACTTTTCATTCGTCGCGACGGTGTCGAAATGGGCTGAAATTTGGTTGGTTGATTGGAAACGGCCCAAGAAATTTGACTTGGGGCACAGACCCGGAATCATGGAATTTTAGCCAAATTCCTCCATTTAGGCCTCCGAATAATTAATTTACTAATTAATTATATTAGGTTGAAGAATTGTTGGACAGAAAATTAACAAAGCAAAATCGCACTAGGGGCAATTTTGTCATTTGTTGCGACGGTGTCGAAATGGACCGAAATTTGGCAAGTTGATTGGAAACGGCCCGAGAAATTGGACTCAAGGCACAGACCCGGGATCACGAGATTTGGCCCAATTCCTTCGTTTAGGCCTCCGAATAATTTATTTTCATATTAATTATGTTAGGTTGAAGAATGTTGGACAGACAATTGACAACGCAAAATCGCACCGGGGGCAATTTTGTCATTTGTCGCGACAGTGTTGAAAGGGGCCGAAATTTGGCATGTTGATTGGAAACGTCCCGAGAAATTGTACTCGGGGCACAGACCCGGGATCACGGGATTTCAGCCAAATTCCTTCGTTTAACCCTCCGAATAATTAATTTCCTTATTAATTATGTCAGGTTAAACAAGTGTCGGACAAAAAATTAACTAAGAAAAACTGTACCAAGGGCAATTTTGTAATTTGTCACGACGGTGCCGGAATGGGCCGAAATTTGGCAGGTTGATTGGAAACGGCCCGAGAAATTGGGCTCGGGGCACAGACCCGGGATCACGGGATTTCAGCCAAATTCCTTCTTTTAGGGCTCCGAATAATTATATTCCTTATTAATTATGTTAGGTTGAATAAGTGTTGGACAGAAAATTAACAATGAAAAACCGCACCAGGGACAATTTTTTCCTTTGTTGCGAAGGAGTCGGAATGGGTCGAAATTTGGCATGTTGATTGGAAACGGCCCGAGAAATTGGACTCGGGGCACAGACCCGGGATCATCGGATTTTAGCCAAATTCCATCCTTTAGGCTCCGAATAATTAATTTCCTTATTAATTATGTCAAGTTGAAGAAGTGTCGGACATAAAATTAACAAAGCAAAATCGCACCGGGGGAAATTTTGTCATTTGTCGAGATGGTGTCGGAATGGGACAAAATTTGGTAGGTTGATTGGCAACGGCCCGAGAAATTGGACTCGGAGCACAAACCCGGGATCACCAGTTTTAGCCAAATTCCTTCGTTTAGGCTTACGAATAATTAATTTTCGTATTAATTATGTCAGGTTGAAGAAGTGATGGACAGAAAATTAAAAACGCAAAACCGCACTAGGGGTAATTTTGTCAATTGTCGCGACGGTGTTGGAATGGGCCGAAATTAGGTAGGTTGATTGGAAACGGCCCGAGAAATTGGACTCTTGGCTCAGACCCGGGATCACGAAATTTTAGCCAAACTCCTTCAATTAGGCCTCCGAATAATTAATTTCGTTATTAATTATGTCAGGTTGAAGAAGTGTTGGACAGAAAATTACAATGAAAAATTGCACCAGGGGCAATTTTGTCATTTATCGCGATGGCGTTGGAATGGGCAGAAATTTGGTAGGTTGATTGGAAACGACCCGTGGAATTGGACTCGAGGTACAGACCCGGGATCACGGGATTTTAACCAAATTCCTTTGTTTAGGTGTCCGAATAATAAATTTTCGTATTAATTATGTTAGGATGACGATGTGTTGGAAAGAAAATTAACAAGGAAAAATTGCACCAGGGGCAATTATGTCATTTGTCGCGACGGTGTCGGAATTGCCCGTTATTTGGCAAGTGGATTGGAAACGGCCCGAGAAATTGGACTTAGGGAACAGACTTGAAATCACGGGATTTTAGCCAAATTCCTTCGTTTAGGCCTCCGAATAATTAATTTCCTTATTAATTATGCTAGGTTGAAGAAGTGTTGGCCAGAAAATTAACAAAGCAAAATCGCACCAGGGGCAATTTTATCATTTGTCGCGACGGTGTCGGAATGGGCCGAAATTTGGCAGGTTGATTGAAAATGGCCCGAGAAATTGGACTCAGGGCACAGACCTGGGATCACGGGATTTTTGCCAAATTCCTTCGTTTACGCCTCCGAATAATTAATTTCCTTATTAATTATGTCAGGTTGAAGAAGTGTTGGACAGAAAATTAACAATGAAAACAACACCTGGGGTAATTTTGTCATTTGTCGCGGCGGTGTCGAAATGGGCCGAAATTTGCAGGTTGATTGGAAACGGCCCGAGAAATTGGACTCGGGGTACAGACCCGGGATAACGGGATTTATGGAAATTCCTTCGTTTAGACCTCCGAATAATTAATTTTCGTATTAATTATGTCAGGTTGAAGAAGTATTAGACAGAAAATTAACAACGCAAAACCGCACCAAGGGCAATTTTGTCATTTTTCGCAATGGTGTGGGAATGGGCAGAAATTTGGCAGGTAGATTGGAAACGGCCCGAGAAATTGAACTCGGGGCACTGACCTGGGATCACGAGATTTTAGCCAAATTCCTTCGTTTAGGCCTCTAAATAATTAATTTCCATTTTAATTATGTTAGGTTGAAGAAGTGTTGGACAGAAAATTAACAAAGCAAAATCGTACCAGTGGCGATTCTATCATTAGTCGCGACAGTGTCGGAATGGGCCAAAATTTGGCAGGTTGATTCGAAACGGCCCGAGAAATTGGACTCGGGGAACAGACTCGGGATCACAGGATTTAGCCAAATTCCTTCGTTAAGCCTCTGAATAATTAATTTTCGTATTAATTATGTAAGGTTGAAGAAGTGGTAGACAGCAAATTAACAAAAAAAAACCGCACCGGGGGAAATTTTGTCATTTGTCGGGACGGTGTCGGAGTGGGCCAAAATTCGGTAGGTTGATGCGAAACGGACCGAGAAATTGGACTCTGGGTTGGTCTTTGGATCACGGGATTTCAGCCAAATTCCTTCATTTAGGCCTCCGAATAATTAATTTCCTTATTAATTATGTCAGGTTGAAGAAGTGTTGGACAGAAAATTACAATGAGAAATCGCACCAGGGGCAATTTTGTCATTTCTCGCGATGGTGTGGGAATGGGTAGAAATTTAACAGGATGATTGGAAATGGCCCGAGAAATTGGACTCGGGGCACAGACCCGGAATCACAGGATTTTAGCCAAATTCCTTCGTTTAGGCCTCCGAATAATTAATTTCCAAATTAATTATGTCAAGTTGAAGAAGTGTTGGACAGAAAATTAACAAAGCAAAATCGCACCTGGGGCAATTTTGTCATTTGTCGAGATGGTGTCAGAATTGGCCGAAGTTTGGCAGGTTGATTGGAAACGGCCCGAGAAATTGGACTCAGGGCACAGACCCGGGATCACGGGATTTTAGCCAAATTCCTTCATTTAGGCCTCCGAATAATTAATTTCCATATTAATTATGTCAGGTTGAAGAAGTGTTGGATAGAAAATTAGCAAAGCAAAATCGCACCAGTGGCAATTCTGTCATTTATCGCGACAGTATCGGAATGGGCCGAAATTTGGTAGGTTGATTGGAAACGGCCCGAGAAATTGGACTCGGGGCACAGACGCTGGATCACGAGATTTAGCCAAATTCCTTTTTTAGGCCTCTGAATAATTAATTTTCGTATTAATTATGTAAGGTTGAAGAAGTGGTAGACTACAAATTAACAAAAAAAAAATCGCACCGGGGGCTATTTTGTCATTTGTCGGGACGGTGTCGGAGTGGGCCAAACTTCGGCAGGTTGATTCGAAACGGACCGAGAAATTGGACGCTGGGCTTGTCTTTGGATCATGGGATTTTAGCCAAATTCCTTCGTTTAGGCCTCCGAATAATTAATTTCCTTATTAATTATGTCAGGTTGAAGACGTTTTGGACAGAAAATTACAATGAAAAACCGCACCAGGGACAATTTTGTCATTTCTCACGATTGTGTGGGAATGGGCAGAAATTTGGTAGGATCACTGGAAACGGCCCGAGCAATTGGACTCGGGGCACAGACCCGGGATCACAGAATTTTAGCCAAATTCCTTCGTTTAGGCCTCCGAATAATTCATTTCCTTATTAATTATGTCAGGTTGAAGAAGTGTTGGACAGAAAATTACAATGAAAAATCGCCCCAGGGACAATTTTGTCATTTGACGCGACGGTGTTGGAATGGGCCAAAATTTGGCAGGTTGATTGGAAGTGGCCCGAGAAATTGGACTCATGGCACAGAACTAGGATCACGGGATTTTAGCCAAATTCCTTCGTTTAGGCCTCCGAATAATTAATTTCCTTATTAATTATGTCAGGTTGAAAAAGTGTTGGACAGAAAATTAAAAAAGCAAAACCGCACCCGGGGCAATTTTGTCATTTGTCGCAATGGTGTCAGAATTGGCCGAAATTTGACAGGTTGATTGGAAACGGCCCGAGAAATTGGACTCGGGGCACAGACACGGAATCATGGGATTTTAGCCAAATTCCTTCATTTAGGCCTCCGACTAATTAATTTCATTATTAATTATGACAGGTTGAAGAAGTGTTGGATAGAAAATTAAGAAAGCAAAATCGCTCCAGGGGCAATTTTGTCATTTGTCACGATGGTGTCGGAATGGGCCGAAATTTAGCAGGTTGATTGGAAACGGCCCGAGAAATTGGACTCAAGGCACAGACCCGGGATCACCGAATTTTAGCCTAATTCCTTCGTTTAGCCTCCGAATAATTATATTACTTATTAATTATGTCAGGCTGAAAAAGTGTTGGACAGAAAATTAACAATGAAAAATCACACTAGGGGTAATTTTGTCATTTGTCACGATGGTATCGGAATGGGCCAAAATTTGGTAGGTTGATTGAAAATGGCGCGATAAATTGGACTCGGGGCATAGACCCGAGATCACGGGATTTTAACCAAATTCCTTCGTTTAGGTCTCTGAATAATTAATTTTCTTATTAATTATGTTAGGTTGAAGAAGTGCTGGACAGAAAATTAATAAAGCAAAATCGCACCAGGGGCAATTTCGTCATTTGTCCCGACGATGTCGGAGTGGGCTGAAATTTGGTAGGTTGATTGGAAATGGCTCGAGAAATTGGAACGGGAGCAAGGACCCGAGATCACGGGATTGAGCCAAATTCCTTCGTTTAGGCCTCCGAATAATTAATTTTCGTATTAATTATGTCAGGTTGAAGAAGTGTTGGACAGAAAATTAACAAAGAAAGACCGCATCAAGGGCAATTTTGTCATTTGTCACGATGGCATCAGAATGGGCCAAAACTTGGCAGGTTGATTGGAAACGGCCTGAGAAATTGGACTCGGGGCACAGACCTGAGATCACGGGATTTTAGCCAAATTCCATCATTTAGGCGTCCCAATAATCAATTTCCTTATTAATTATGTCAGGTTGAAGAAGTGTTGGACAGAAAATTAACAAAGCAAAACCGCACCAGGGACAATTTTGTCATTTGTCGCGAAGGTGTCGGAATAGGCCGAAATTTGGCAGGTTGATTGGAAACGGCCCGAGAAATTGGACTTGGGGCACAGACCCGGGATTACGAGATTTAGCCAAATTCCTTCATTTAGGCCTCTGAATAATTAATTTTCTTATTAATTATGTCAGGTTGAAGAAGTGTTGGACAGAAAATTAACAACGCAAAACCGCACAAGGAGCAATTTTGTCATTTGTCACGACGGTGTCTGAATAAGCCGAAATTTTGCAGGTTAATTGGAAAGGGCCTGGGAAATTGGACTCGGGGCACAGACCCTGGATCACGAGATTTTAGCCAAATTTCTTCGTTTAGGCCTCCGAATAATTAATTTCCTTATTAATTATGTCAGGTTGAAGAAGTGTTAGACAGAAAATTAACAAAGCAAAACCGCACCAGGGCCAATTTTGTCATTTGTCGCAAAGGTGTCGGAATGGGCCGAAATTTGGCAGGTTGATTGGAAACTGCCCGAGAAATTGGACTCAGGGCACAGACCGAGGATCACGGGATTTAGCCAAATTCCTTCATTTAGGCCTCCGAATAATTAATTTTCGTATTAATTATGTCAGGTTGAAAAAGTGTTGGACAGAAAATTAGCAACGCAAAACCGCACAGGGGCTATTTTGTCATTTGTCGCAACGGTGTCGGAATGAGCCGAAATTTGGCAGGTTGATTGGAAATGGCCCGAGAAATTGGAATCGGGGCACTGACCTGGGATCACGGGATTTTAGCCAAATTCCTTCGTTTAGGCCTTCGAATAATTAATTTCCTTATAAATTATGTCAGGTTGAAGAAGTGTTGGACAGAAAATTAACAACGCAATACCGCACCATGGGCAATTTTGTCGTTTGTCGTGACGTTGTCAGAATGGGCCAAAATTTGGTAAGTTGATTGGAAATAGTCCGAGAAATTGGACTTGGGGCACAGACCCGGGATCACAGGATTTTAGCCAAATTCCTTCGTTTAGGCCTCCGAATAATTAATTTCCGTATTAATTATGTCAGGTTGAAGGAGTGTTGGATAAAAATTAAAAATGAAAAATCGCACCAGGGGCATTTTTGTCATCTGTCGCGACGGTGTCGAAATTGGTCGAAATTTGGCAGGTTGATTGGAAATGGCCCAAGAAATTAGACTTAGGGCACAGACCAAGGATCACGGGATTTTAGCCAAATTCCGTCGTTTAGGCCTCCGAATAATTAATTTCCTGATCAATTATATCAGGTTGAAGAAGTGTTGGACAAAAAATTAACAAAGGAAAACTGCACCAGGAGTAATTTTGTCATTTATCGCGACGGTGTCGGAATGGGCCGAAATTCGGAAGGTTGATTGGAAACGGCTCGAGAAATTGGACTTGGGGCACAGACCGGGATCACGGGATTTTATCCAAATTCCTTCGTTTAGGCCTCCGAATAATTAATTTCCTCATTAATTATGTCAGGTTGAAGAAGTGTTGGACAGAAAATTAACAAAGCAAAATCGCACCAGTGGCAATTCTGTCATTTGTCGCGACAGTGTCGGAATGGGCCGAAATTTGGCAGGTTGATTGGAAACGGCCTGAGAAATTGGACTCGGGGCACAAACCCGGGATCACGGGATTTAGCCAAATTCCTTCATTTAGGCCTCCGAATAATTAAATTTCGTACTAATTATGTCGGGTTGAAGAAGTGTTGGACCGAAAATTAACAACGTAAAAACCGCACCAGGGGCTATTTTCTCATTTGTCGCGAAGGTGTCAAAATTAGCCGAAATTTGGCAGGTTTATTGGAAACGGCCCGAGAAATTAGACTCGGGGCACAGACCCGGGATCACGAGATTTAGCCAAATTCCTTCATTTAGGCCTCCGAATGTTAATGTTCGTATTAATTATGTCAAGTTGAAGAAGTGTTGAACCGAAAATTAACAACGCAAAATCGCACCAGGGGCTATTTTGTCATTTGTCGCAACGGTGTCGAAATTGGCCAAAATTCGGCAGGTTTATTGGAAACTGCCCGAGAAATTGGACTCGGGGCACAGATCCGGGATCACGGGATTTTAGCCAAATTCCTTCGTTTAGACCTCCGAATAATTAATTTTCGTATTAATTATGTCAGGTTGAAGAAGTGTTAGACAGAAAATTAACGATGAAAGACCACACCATGGGCAATTTTGTCATTTATCAGGACGGTGTCGGAATGGGCCGAAATTTGGCAGGTTGATTGGAAATGGCTCGAGAAATTGGACTTGAGGCACTGACCCGGGATCATAGGATTTTAGCCAGATTCCTTCGTTTAGACCTCCGAATAATTAATTTCCCTATTAATTAGGTCAGGTTGAAGAAGTGTTGAATAGAAAATTGACAAAGCAAAACCGCACCAGGGTCAATTTTGTCATTTGTTGCGACGGTGTAGGAATGGGCCGAAATTTGGCTAGTTGATTGGAAAAGGCCCGAGAAATTGGACTCCGGGCAAAGACCCGGGTTACGGGATTTAGCCAAATTCCTTCCTTTAGGCCTCCGAATAATTAATTTTCTTATTAATTATGTCTGGTTGAAGAAGTGTTGGACAGAAAATTAACAAAGCAAAATCGCACCAGTGGCAATTTTGTCATTTGTCGCGACAGTGTCGGAATGGGCCGTAATTTAGCAGGTTGATTGGAAACAGCCCGAGAAATTGGACTCGGGGCATAGACCCGGGATCGCAGGATTTAGCCAAATTCCTTCGTTAGGCCTCCGAATAATTAATTTTCGTATTAATTATGTTAGGTTGAAGAAGTGTTGGACAGAAAATTAAAAAAAAATGCATCAGGGACAATTTTGTCATTTGTCATGACGGTATCGGAATGGGCCGAAATTTGGCTGGTAGATTGGAAATGAACCGAGAAATTGTTCTGGGCTGGTCTGTGGATCGCGAGATTTTAGCCAAATTCCTTCGTTTAGGCCTCCGAATAATTAGTTTCCTTATTAATTATGTCAGGTTGAAGTAATGTTGGACAGAAAATTAACAAAGCAAAACCACACCAGGGGCAATTTCGTCATTTGTCACAACAATGTCGGAATGGGCCGAAATTTGGTGGGTTGATTGGAAATGGACCGAGAAATTGGAATGGGGGAACAGGCCCTAGATCACGGGATTGAGCCAAATTCCTTCGTTTAGGCCTCCGAATAATTAATTTTCGTATTAATTATGTCAGGTTGAAGAAGTGTTGGACGAAAAATTAACAAAGAAAGACCATACCAATGGCAATTTTGTCATTTTTTGTGATGGTGTTGGAATGGACTAAAATTTGGTAGGTTGATTGGAAACGGCCCGAGAAATTGGACTCGGGACATAGACCCGAGATCACGGAATTTTAGCCAAATTCCTTCATTTAGGCCTCCGAATAATTGATTTCCATATTAATTATGTCAGGTTGAAGAAGTGTTGGACAGAAAATTAACAAAGCAAAACCGCATCAGGGGCAATTTTGTCGTTTGTCGCGACGGTGTCGGAAATGGCCGAAATTTGGCAGGTAGATTGGAAATGGCCTGAGAAATTGGACTCGGGGTACAGACCCGGGATCACGGGATTTTAGCCAAATTCCTTCGTTTAGGCCTCCGAATAATTAATTTTCGTATTAATTATGTTAGCTTGAAGAATTGTTGAAAAGAAAATTAACAATGAAAAATCAAACCAGGGGCAATTTTGTCATTTGTTGTGACGGTGTCGAAATTTCCGAAATTAGTCTGGTTGATTGGAAATGGCCCGAGAAATTGGACTTGGGGCACATATCGGGGATCGCGAGATTTTAGCCAAAGTCCTTTGTTTAGGCCTCCGAATAATTAATTTCCTCATTAATTATGTCAAGTTGAAGATGTGTTGGTCAGAAAATTGGCAATGAAAAACCGCACCAGGGGGGATTTCGTCATTTGTCGTGACGATGTCGGAATGGGCTGAAATTTGGTTGGTTGATTGGAAATGGCCTGAGAAATTGGAATGGGGGCAAAGATCTGGGATCACGGGATTGATCCAAATTCCTTCGTTTAGGCCTCCGAATAATTAATTTTCGTATTAATTATTTCAGGTTGAAGAAGTGTTGGACAGAAAATTAACAAAGAAAGATCGCACCAAGGGCAATTTTGTCATTTGTCGCGACAGTGTCGGAATGGGCCAAAATTTGGCAGGTTGATTGGAAATGGCCCAAGAAATTGGACTCAAGGCATAGACCTGAGATCACGGGATTTTAGCCAAATTTCATCATTTAGGCGTCCGACTAAATAATTTCCTTATTAATTATGTCAGGTTGAAAAAGTGTTGTTCAGAAAATTAACAAAGCAAAACCGCACCAGGGGCAATTTTGTCATTTGTCGCGAAGGTGTTGGAATGGGTCGAAATTTGGAAGATTGATTGGAAACGCCACGAGAAGTGGGACTCGGGGCATAGACCTAAGATCACGGGATTTAGACAAATTCCTTCATTTAGGCCTCCGAATAATTAATTTTCGTATTAATTATGTCAGGTTGAAGAAGTGTTGGACCGAAAATTAACAAAGAAAGACCGCATCAAGGGGCAATTTTGTCATTTGTCACGATGGTGTCGAAATGGGGCGAAATTTGGCAGGTTTATTGGAAACGGCCCGAGAAATTGGACTCGGGGCGCAGACCCGGGATCACAGGATTTTAGCCAAATTCTTTCGTTTAGACCTCCGAATAATTAATTTCCTTATAAATTATGTCAAGTTGAAGAAGTGTTGGACAGAAAATTAACAAATCAAAACCGCACTAAGGGCAATTTTTTCATTTGTCGCGACGGTGTCGAAATGGGCCACAATTTGGCAAGTTGATTGGAAACGGCCCGAGAAATTGGACCCGGGTAATATACACGGGATTATGGGATTTAGCCAAATTCCTTCATTTAGTACTCCGAATAATTAATTTTCGTATTAATTATGTTAGGTTGAAGAAGTGTTGGGCAGAAAATTAGCAATGAAAAATCGCACCAGGGGCAATTTTCTCATTTGTCGCGACGGTGTCGAAATGGGCCGAAATTTGGCAGGTTGACTGGAAATGGCCCGAAAAATTGGATTCGAGGCACTGACCCGGGATCACGAAATTTTAGCCAAATTCCTTCGTTTTGGCCTCCGAATAATAAATTTCCTTATTAATTATGTCAGGTTGAAAAAGTGTTGGACAGAAAATTAAGAAAGCAAAACCGCACCAGGGGCAATTTTGTCATTTGTCGCGACAGTGTCGGAATGGGCCAAAATTTGTCAGGTTGGTTGGAAACAGGCCGAGAAATTGGACTCGGGGCACAGACCCGGGATCACGGGATTTAGCCAAAATCCTTCATTTAGGCCCCCGAATAATTAATTTTCGAATTAATTATGTCAGGTTGAAGAATTGTTGGATAGAAAATTAACAACGCAAAATCGCACCAGGGGCAATTTTGTCTTTTGTTGCGACTGTGTAGGAATGGGCCGAAATTTGGCAGGTTGATTGCAAACGGCCCAAGAAATTGGAATCGGGGCACTGACTCGGGATCACGGAATTTTAGCCAAATCTCTTCGTTTTGGCCTTCGAATAATTAATTTCTTTATTAATTAGGTCAGGTTTAAGAAGTGTTGGATGGAAAATTAACAATGAAAAACTGCACCTGGGGCAATTTTGTCATTTGTCGCGATGGTGTCGGAATGGGCCGAAATTTGGCAGGTTGATTGGAAACGGCCCGAGAAATTGGACTCGAGGCACCGACCCGTGATCACGAAATTTTAGCCAAAATCCTTCGTTTAGGCCTCCGAATAATTAATTTCCTTATTAATTATGTTAGGTTGATGAAGTGTTGGACAGAAAATTAAGAAAGCAAAACCGTACCAGGAGAAATTTTGTCATTTGTTGCGACGGTGTCGAAATGGGCTGAAATTTGGCCGGTTGATTGGAAACGGCCCGAGAAATTGGACTTTGGGCAAAGACCCTAGATTACGGGATTTAGCCAAGTTCCTTGGTTTAGGCCTCCGAATAATTAATTTTCGTATTAATTATGTCAGGTTGAAGAAGTATTGGACAGAAAATTAACAACGCAAAACCGCACCAGGGGCAATCTTCTCATTTGTCGCGACGGTGTCGGAATGGACCGAAATTTGGCAGGTTGATTGGAAACGGCCTGAGAAATTGGAATTGGGGCACGGACCCGGGATCACAGGATTTTAGCCAAATTCCTTCGTTTAGGCCTCCAAATAATTAATTTCCTTATTAATTATGACGGGTTGAAGAAGTGTTGGACAGAAAATTAAGAAAGCAAAATCGCTCCAGGGGCAATTTTGTCATTTGTCGCGACGGTGTTGGAATGGGTCGAAATTTGGCAGGTTGATTGGAAACGACCCGAGAAATTGGACTCGAGGCACAGACCCGGGATCACCGAATTTTAGCCTAATTCCTTCGTTTAGGCCTCCGAATAATTATATTACTTATTAATTATGACAGGTTGAAGAAGTGTTGGACAGAAAATTAACAATGAAAAATCGCGCTAGGGGTAATTTTGTCATTTGTCACGACGGTATCGGAATGGGCCGAAATTTAGCAGGTTGATTGAAAATGGCCCGATAAATTAGACTCGGGGCATTGACCCAGGATCACGGGATTTTAGCCAAATTCCTTCGTTTAGGTCTCTGAATAATTAATTTCCTTATTAATTATGTTAGGTTGAAGAAGTGCTGGACAGAAAATTAATAAAGCAAAACCGCAACAGGGGCAATTTCGTTTTTTGTCGCGACGATGTCGCAGTGGGCCGAAATTTGGTAGGTTGATTGGAAATGACTCGAGAAATTGGAATGGGAGCAAGGACCCGAGATCACGGGATTGAGCCAAATTCCTTCGTTTAGGCCTCCGAATAATTAATTTTCGTATTAATTATGTCAGGTTGAAGAAGTGTTGGACAGAAAATTAACAAAGAACGACCGTACCAAGGGTAATTTTGTCATTTGTCACGATGGCATCAGAATTTGCCAAAATTTGGTAAGTTGATTGGAAACGGCCTGAGAAATTGGACTCGGGGTACAGACCTGAGATCACGGGATTTTAGCCAAATTCTATCATTTAGGCATCCGAATAATCAATTTCCTTATTAATTATGTCAGGTTGAAGAAGTGTTGGACATAAAATTAACAAAGTAAAACCGTACCAGGGACAATTTTGTCATTTGTCGTGAAGGTGTCGGAATAGGCAGAAATTTGGCAGGTTGATTGGAAATGGCCTGAGAAATTGGACTCGGGGCATAGACCCGAGATTACGAGATTTAGCCAAATTCCTTCATTTAGGCCTCTGAATAATTAATTTTCTTATTAATTATGTCAGGTTGAAGAAGTGTTGGACAGAAAATTAACAACGTAAAACCGTACCAGGAGCAATTTTGTCATTTGTCACGACGGTGTCTGAATAGGCCGAAATTTTGCAGGTTAATTGGAAAGGGCCCGGGAAATTAGACTCGCGGCATAGACCCGGGATCACGGGATTTTAGCCAAATTCCTTCGTTTAGGCCTCCGAATAATTAATTTTCGTATTCATTATGTCAGGTTGAAGAAGTGTTGGACAGAAAATTAACAAAGAACGACCGCACCAAGGGTAATTTTGTCATTTGTCACGATGGCATCAGAATGGGCCAAAATTTGGCAAGTTGATCGGAAACGGCCTGAGAAATTGGACTCGGGGTACAGACCTGAGATCACGGGATTTTAGCCAAATTCCATCATTTAGGCGTCCGAATAATCAATTTCCTTATTAATTATGTCAGGTTGAAGAAGTGTTGGACAGAAAATTAACAAAGCAAAATCGCACCAATGGCAATTCTGTCATTAGTCGCGACAGTGTCGAAATGGGCCGAAATTTGGTAGGTTGATTGGAAACGGCCCGAGAAATTGGACTCGGGGCACATACCCAGGATCACGAGATTTAGCCAAATTCCTTTATTTAGGCCTCCAAATACTTAAATTTCGCATTAATTATGTCGGGTTGAAGAAGTGTTGGACCGAAAATTAACAACGTAAAATCGCACCAGGGGCTATTTTGTCATTTGTCACGACGGTGTCAAAATAAGCCGAAATTTGGCAGGTTTATTGGAAACGGCCCGAGAAATTAGACTCGGGGCACAGACCCGGGATCACGAGATTTAGCCAAATTCCTTCATTTAGGCCTTCGAATAATTAATGTTCGTATTAATTATGTCAAGTTGAAGAAGTGTTGGACCAAAAATTAACAACGCAAAACCGCACCAGGGGCTATTTTGTCATTTGTCGCAACGGTGTCGAAATTGGCCGAAATTCGGCAGGTTCATTGGAAACTGCCCAAGAAATTGGACTCGGGGCACAGATCTGGGATCATGGGATTTTAGCCAAATTCCTTCGTTTAGACCTTCGAATAATTAATTTCCTCATTAATTATGTCAGGTTGAAGAAGTGTTGGATGTAAAATTAACAAATCAAAACAGCACCAGGGGCAATATTGTAATTTGTCACGACGGTGTCGAAATGGGCCAAAGTTTGGCAGGTTGATTGGAAACGGCCCGAGAAATTGGACTCGGGTAACAGACACGGGAATGCGGGATTTAGCCAAATTCCTTCATTTAGTCCTCCGAATAATTTATTTTCGTATTAATTATGTCATGTTGAAGAAGTGTTGGACAGAAAATTAACGATGAAAAACCACACCATGGGCAATTTTGTCGTTTATCAGGACGGTGTCGGAATGGGCCGAAATTTGGCAGGTTGATTGGAAATGGCTCGAGAAATTGGACTCGAGGCACCGACCCGGGATCACAAGAATTTACCAGATTCCTTCGTTTAGGCCTCCGAATAATTAATTTCCCTATTAATTATGTCAGGTTGAAGAAGTGTTGGATAGAAAATTAACAAAGCAAAACCGCACCAGGGGCAATTTTGTCATTTGTTGCGACGGTGTCGGAACGGGCCGAAATTTGGCTAGTTGATTGGAAAAGGCCCGAGAAATTGGACTCCGGGCAAAGACCCGGGATTACGGGATTTAGCCAAATTCCTTCCTTTAGGCCTCCGAATAATTAATTTTCTCATTAATTATGTCTGGTTGAAGAAGTGTTGGACAGAAAATTATCAAAGCAAAATCGCCCCAGTGGCAATTTTGTAATTTGTCGCGACAGTGTCGGAATGGGCCGAAATTTAGCAGGTTGATTGGAAACAGCCCAAGAAATTGGACTCGGGGCATAGCCCGGGATCACGGGATTTAGCCAAATTTCTTCGTTAGGCCTCCGAATAATTAATTTTCGTATTAATTATGTTAGGTTGAAGAAGTGTTGGACAGAAAATTAACAAAGCAAAATCGCACCAAGGGCAATTTTGTCATTTGTCGCGACGGTATCGGAATGGGCCAAAATTTGGCAGGTTGATTGGAAACGGCCCGAGAAATTGGACTCGGGGCCCAAACCCGGGATCACGGGATTTTAGCTAAATTCCTTATTTTGGGCCTCCAAATAATTATATTCCATATTAATTATGTTAGGTTGAAGAAGTGATGGACAAAAAATTAACAATGCAAAACTGCACCAGTGGCAATTTTGTCATTTGTCGCGACGGTGTCGGAATGGGCCGAAATTTGGCAGGTTGATTGGAAACGGCCCGAGAAATAGGACTTGGGGCACTGACCCGGGATCACGGGATTTTAGCCAAATTCCTTCATTTAGGCCTCCGAATAATTAATTTCCTTATTAATTATGTCAGGTTGAAGAAGTGTTGGACAGAAAATTAACAAAGCAAAATCGCACCAAGGGCAATTTTATCATTTGTCGCGACGGTATCGGAATGGGCCGAAATTTGGCAGGTTGAATGGAAACGGCCCGAGAATTTGGACTCGGGGCACAAACCCGCGATCACGGGATTTTACCTAAATTCCTTTGTTTAGGCCTCTGAATAATTATATTTCATATTAATTATGTCAGGTTGAAGAAGTGTTGGACAGAAAATTAAAAATGAAAAACTGCACCAGTGGCAATTTTGCCATTTGCCGCGACGGTGTCGGAATGGGCCGAAATTTGGTAGGTTGATTGGAAATGGTCCGAGAAATTGGACACGAGGCATTGACCTGGGATCACGGGATTTTAGCCAAATTCCTTCGTTTAGGCCTCCGAATAATTAATTTCCTTATTAATTATGTTAGGTTGAAGAAGTGTTGGACAGAAAATTAACAAAGCAAAACTGCACCAGAGGCAATTTTGTCCTTTTCGCGACGGTGTCAGAATGGGCCAAAATTTGGCGGATTGATTGGAAACGGTCCGAGAAATTGGACTCGTGGCACAGACCCGGGATCACGGGATTTAGCCAAATTCCTTCATTTAGGCCTCCAAATAATTAATTTTTGTATTAATTATGTCAGGTTGAAGAAGTGTTGGACCAAAAATTAACAATTCAAAACCGCACCAGGGGCTATTTTGTCATTTGTCGCGACTGTGTCGAAATTGGTCGAAATTTGGCCAATTTATTGGAAATGGCCTGAGAATTTGGACTCGGGGCACAGACCTGGGATCACGAGATTTTAGCCAAATTCCTTCGTTTAGACCTCCGAGTAATTAATTTCCTTATTAACGATGTCAGGTTGAAGAAGTGTTGGATAGAAAATTAACAAATCAAAACCGCACCAGGGGCAATTTTGTCATTTGTCGCGACGGTGTCGGAATGGGCCAAAATTTGGCAGGTTGATTGGAAATGGCCCGAGAGATTGGACTCGGGTAACAGACATGGGATTATGGGATTTAGCCTAATTCCTTCATTTAGTCCTCCGAATAATTAATTTTCGTATTAATTATGTCAGGTTGAAAAAGTGTTGGGCAAAAAATTAACAATGAAAAATCGCACTAGGGGCAATTTTGTCATTCGTCGCGACGGTGTCGGAATGGGCCGAAATTTGGCAGGTTGATTGGAAAAGGCTCGAGAAATTGGACTCAAGGCTTTGACACGGGATTTTAGCCAAAATCCTTCGTTTAGGCCTCCGAATAATTAATTTCCTTATTAATTATGTTAGATTGAAGAAGTGTTGGACAGAAAATTAACAAAGCAAAACCGCACCAGGGGCAATTTTGTCATTTGTCGCGACGGTGTCGGAATGGGCCGAAATTTGGCATGTTGATTGGAAATGGCCCGAGAAATTGGACTCGGGGCACAGACCCGGGATCACAGGATTTGGCCAAATTCCTTTGTTTAGGCCTCCGAATAATTAATTTTGGCATTAATTATGTCAGGTTAAAGAAGTTTTGGACCGAAAATTAACAAAGCAAAACCGCACCAGGGGCTATTTTGTCATTTTTCGTGATGGTGTCGGAATGGGTCTAAATTTGGTAGGTTGATTGGAAACAGCCTGAGAAATTGGACTCGGGGCACAAACCCGGGATCACAAGATTTAGCCAAATTCCTTCGTTTAGGCCTTCGAATAATTAATTTTCGTATTAATTATGTCAGGTTAAAGAAGTGTTGGATAGAAAATTAACAACACAAAACTACACCAGGGGCAATTTTGTCGTTTGTCGCGATGATGTCGAAATGGGCCGAAATTTGACAGGCTGATTGAAAATGTCCCGAGAAATTGGACTCAGGGCACAGACTCGAGATCGCGGGATTTTAGCAAAATTCCTTCGTTTAGGCCTCCCAATAATTAATTTTTGTATTAATTATGTCAGCTTTAAGAATTGTTGGAAAGAAAATTAACAATAAAAATCGCACTAGAGGCAATTTTGTCATTTGTCGCGACGGTGTCGGAATTGGCCGAAATTTGGCAGGTTGATTGGAAACAACCCGAGTAATTGGACTCGAGGCACAAACCAGGGATCACGAGATTTTAGCCAATGTCCTTCGTTTAGGCCTCCAAATAATTGATTTCCTTATTAATTATGTCAGGTTGAAAATGTGTTGGACAGAAAATCGAAAATGAAAAATCGCACCAGGGGCAATTTTGTCACTTGTCGCGACGGTGTCGGAATTGGCCGAAATTTGGCAGGTTGATTGGAAACAGCCTGAGAAATTGGACCCGGGGCACAAATCCGGATCGCGGGATTTTAGCCAAATTCCTTTGTTTAGGCCTCCGAATAATTAATTTCCTTGTTTATCATGTCAGGTTGAAGAAGTGTTGGACAGAAAATTAGCAACGCAAAACCGCATCAAGGGCAATTTTGTGATTAATTGTGATGGCGTCGGAATGGGCAAAAATTTGGAAGGTTGATTGGAAACGGCCCGAGAAATTGAAATCGGGGCACAGATCCGGGATCACGGGATTTTAGCCAAATTCCTTCATTCAGGCCTCCAAATAATTAATTTCCTTATTAATTATGTCAGGTTGAAGAAGTGTTGGACAGAAAATTAAGAAAGCAATACCGCACCAGGGGCAATTTTGTCATTTGTCGCGACCATGTCGGAATGGGTCGAAATTTGGCAGATTGATTGGAAACGGCCTGAGAAATTGGACTCGAGGCACAGACCCAGGATCACCGAATTTTAGCCAAATTCCTTCGTTTAGGTCTCTGAATAATTATATTACTTATTAATTATGTCAGGTTGAAGAAGTTTTGGACAGAAAATTAACAATGAAAAACGGCACCAGGGGCAATTTTTTCGTTCGTTGCAACGATGTGGGAATGGGCCGAAATTTGGCAGGTTGATTGAAAACGGCCCGATAAATTGGACTCGGGGCACAGACCCGGGATCATGGGATTTTACCCAAATTCGTTCGCTTAGGTCTCCGAATAATTAATTTCCTTATTAATTATGTTAGGTCGAAGAAGGGCTGGAGAGAAAATTAGCAAAGCAAAACCGCACTAGGGGCAAATTTGTCATTTGTCACGACGATGTCGAAATGGGCCCAAATTTGGCAGGTTGATTAGAAACGACCCGAAAAATTGGAGTCGGGGCACAGACCCGGGATCACAGGATTGAGCCAAAATCCTTCGTTTAGGCGTCTGAATAATTAATTTTCGTATTAATTATGTCAGGTTGAAAAAGTGTTGGACAGAAAATTAACAAAGAAAAACCGCACCAATGGCAATTTTGTCATTTGTCGCGACGGTGTCGGAATGGGCCTAAATTTTGCAGGTTGATTGGAAACGGACTGAGAAATTGGACTCGGGGCACAGACCCGGGATCACGGGATTTTAGCCAAATTCCTTCGTTTAGGTCTCTGAATAATTAATTTCCTTATTAATTATGTCAGGTTTAAGAAGTGTTGGACTGAAAATTAACAATGCAAAACCGCACCATTGGCAATTTTGTCATTCGTCGCGACGGTGTCAGAATGGGCCGAAATTTGGCAGGTTGATTGGAAACGGCCCGAGAAATTGGACTCGGGGCATAGACCTGGGAACACAGGATTTTGGCCAAATTCCTTCGTTTAGGCCTCTGAATAATTAATTTCCTTATTAATTATGCCAGGTTGAAGAAGTGTTTGACAGAAAATATGCAAAGCAAAATTGGAGAAATTGGACTCGGGGCACAGACTCGGGATCACAAGATTTTAGCCAAATTCCTTCATTTAGGCCTCCAAATAATTAATTTCCTTATTAATTATGTCAGGTTGAAGATGTGTTGGACAGAAAATTGGAAGTGAAAAACCGCACTAGGGGCAATTTTGTCATTTGTCGCGACGGTGTCGGAATTGGCCGAAATTTGGCAGGTTGATTGGAAACGGCTCGAGAAATTGGACTCGGGGCACAGATCAGATCAAGGGATTTTAGCCGAATTTCTTCGTTTAGGCCTCCGAATAATTAATTTCCTTGTTTATCATGTCAGGTTGAAGAAGTGTTGGACAGAAAATTAACAAATAAAAACCGTACCAAGAGCAATTTTGTCATTAGTCGTGACGGTGTCAAAATGGGCTGAAATTTTGCTGGTGAATTGGAAACGGCTCGAGAAATTGGACTCGGGGCATAGACCCGGGATCACGGGATTTTAGCCGAATTCCTTCATTTAGGCCACCGAATAATTATATTACTTATTAATTATGTCAGGTTGAAGAAGTGTTGGACAGAAAATTAACAATGACAAACCGCACCAGGGGCAATTTTGTCATTTGTCACGACGGTGTGCGATGGGCCAAAATTTTGTAGGTTGATTGGAAATGGCCCTAGAAATTGGACTCGAGGCATTGACTAGCGATCTCGGGATTTTAGCCAAATTCCTTCGTTTAGGCCTCCGAATTGTTAATTTCCTTATTAGTTATGTCAGGTTGAAGAAGTGTTGGACAGAAAATTAACAAAGCAAAACCGCACCAGGGGAAATTTTGTCATTTGTCGCGACAGTGTCAAAATTTGTCGAAATTTGGCAGGTTGATTGGAAACGGCTCGAGAAAATGGACTTGGGGCACAGACCGAGATCAAGGGATTTTAACCAAATTCCTTCGTTTAGGCCTCCAAATAATTAATTTCCTTGTTTATCATGTCAGGTTGAAGAAGTGTTGGACAGAAAATTAACAAAGCAAAACCGCACCAGGGGCAATTTTGTGATTTGTCGCGACGGTGTCGGAATTGGCCGAAATTTGGTAGGTTGATTGGAAACGGCTCGAGAAATTGGAGTCGGGGCACAGATCGAATCAAGGGATTTTAGCCTAATCTCTTCGTTTAGGCCTCCGAATAATTAATTTCCTTGTTTATCATGTCAGGTTGAAGAAGTGTTGGACAGAAAATTGACAAAGCAAAATCGCACCAGGGCCAATTTTGTCATTTGTCACGTCGGTGTAGGAATGGGCCAAAATTTGGAAGGTTGATTGGAAACGGCCTGAGAAATTAGACTCGGGGCACAGACCTGGGATCAAGAGATTGAGCCAAAACCCTTCGTTTAGGCATATGAATAATTAATTTTTGTATTAATTATGTCAGGTTGAAGAAGTGTTGGACAGAAAATTAACAAAGAAAAATCGCACCAAGGGCAATTTTGTCATTTGTCACGACGGTGTCGGAATGGGCCGAAATTTTGCAGGTTTATTGGAAATGGCCCGAGAATTTGGACTCGGGGCACAGACCCGGGATCATGGGATTTTAGCCAAATTCCTTCATTTAGGCCTCTAAATAATTATATTACTTATTAATTATGTCAGGTTGAAGTGTTGGACAGAAAATTAACAATTACAAACCGCACCAGGGGCAATTTTGGAATGGGGGCAAAGACCCGGGATCACAGGATTGAGCCAAATTCCTTCATTTAGGCCTCCGAATAATTAATTTTCGTATTATTTATGTCAAGTTGAAGGAGTGTTCGACAGAAAATTAACAATGCAACACCACACTAGGGGCAATCTTCTCATTTGTCGCGACGGTGTCGGAATGGGCCGAATTTTGGCAGGTTGATTGGAAACGGCCCGAGAAATTGGAATCGTGGCACGGACCCGGGATAACGGGATTTTAGCTAAATTACTTCGTTTAGGCCTCCAAATAATTAATTTCCTTATTAGTTATGTCAGGTTTAAGAAGTGTTGGACTGAAAATTAACAATGCAAAACCGCACCAGGGGCAATTTTGTCATTTGTTGCGACGTGTCGGAATGGGCCAAAATTTGGAAGGTTGATTGGAAATGCCCCGAGAAGTTGGACTCGGGGCACAGACCCGAGATCACGGGATTTAGCCGAATTCCTTCATTTAGGCCTCCGAATAATTAATTTTCGTATTAATTATGTCAGGTTGAAGAAGTGTTAGACAGAAAATTAATAAAGAAAAATCGCACCAAGGGCAATTTTGTCATTTGTCACGACGGTGTCGGAATGGGCCGAAATTTTGCAGGTTTATTGGAAATGGCCCGAGAATTTGGACTCGGGGCACAGACCCGGGATCACAGGATTTTAGCCAAATTCTTTCATTTAGACCTCCGATTAATTAATTTCCTTATTAATTATGTCAGGTTGAAGAAGTGTTGGACAGAAAATTAACAAATCAAAACTGCACTAGGGGCAATTTTTCATTTGTTAAGATGGTGTCGAAATGGGCCGAAATTTGGCATGTTGATAGGAAACGGCCCGAGAAATTGGACTCGGGGCACGTACGCGAGATCACGAGATTTTAGCCAAATTCCTTCGTTTAGGCCTCCGAATAATTAATTTCCTCAATAATTATGTCAGGTTTAAGAAGTGTTGGACTGAAAATTAACAATGCAAAACCACACCAGGGGCAATTTTGTCATTTGTCACGACGGTGTCGGAATGGGCCGAAATTTGTCAGGTTGGTTGGAAACGGGCCGAGAAATTGGACTCGGGGCATCGACCCGGGATCACGGGATTTAGCCGAAATCCTTCATTTAGGCCTCCGAATAATTAATTTCCTTAATAATTATGTCAAATTTAAGAAGTGTTGGACTGAAAATTAACAATGCAAAACCGCACCAGGGGCAATTTTGCCATTTGTCGCGACGGTGTCGGAATGGGCCGAAATTTGTCAGGTTGGTTGGAAACGGGCCGAGAAATTGGACTCGGGCACAGACCCGGGATCACGGGATTTAGCCGAAATCCTTCATTTAGGCCCCCGAATAATTAATTTTCGAATTAATTATGTCAGGTTGAAGAATTGTTGGACAGAAAATTAACAACGCAAAGCCGCACCAGGGGCTATTTTGTGATTTGTTGCGACGGTGTAGGAATGGGCCGAAATTTGGCAGGTTGATTGCAAACGGCCCGAGAAATTGGACTCTGGGCACTGACTCGGGATCACGGAATTTTAGCCAAATTTCTTCGTTTAGGCCTTCGAATAATTAATTTCTTTATTAATTATGTCAGGTTTAAGAAGTGTTGGACTGAAAATTAACAATGAAAAACCGCACCTAGGGCAATTTTGTCATTTGTCGCGACTGTGTCGGAATGGGCCGAAATTTGGCCGGTTGATTGGAAATGGCCCGAGAAATTGGACTCGAGGCACCGACCCGTGATCACGAAATTTTAGCCAAAATCCTTCGTTTAGGCCTACGAATAATTAATTTCCTTATTAATTATGTCAGGTTGAAGAAGTGTTGGACAGAAAATTAAGAAAGCAAAATCGCACCAGGAGAAATTTTGTCATTTGTTACGACGGTGTCGGAATGGGCTGAAAATTGGCAGGTTGATTGGAAACGGCCTGAGAAATTGGACTCAAGGCAAAGACCCGGGATTACAGGATTTAGCCAAATTCGTTCGTTTATGCCTCCAAATAATTAATTTTTGTATTAATTATGTCAGGTTGAAGAAGTATTGGACAGAAAATTAACAACGCAAAACCGCACCAGGGGAAATCTTCTCATTTGTCGCGACGGTGTCGGAATGTGCCGAAATTTGGCAGGTTGATTGGAAACGACCCGAGAAATTGGAATCGGGGCACAGACCTGGGATCACGGGATTTTAGCCAAATTCCTTCGTTTAGGCCTCCGAATAATTAATATCCTTATTAGTTATGTCAGGTTTAAGAAGTGTTGGACTGAAAATTAAGATTGCAAAACCGCACCAGGGGCAATTTTGTCATTTGTCGTGACGTGTCGGAATGGGGCGAAATTTGTCAGGTTGATTGGAACTTCGTTTAGGCCTCCAAATAATTAATTTTAGAATTAATTATGTCAGGTTGAAGAATTGTTGGACAGAAAATTAACAATGCAAAATCGCCCCAGGGGCAATTTTGTCGTTTATTGCGACGGTGTAGGAATGGGCTGAAATTGGACAGGTTGATTGCAAACGGCCCGAGAAATTGGACTCAAGGCACTGACTCGGGATCACGAGATTTTAGCCAAATTTCTTAGTTTAGGCCTCCGAATAATTAATTTCTTTATTAATTATGTGAGGTTGAAGAAGTGTCGGATAGAAAATTAACAATGAAAAACCACACTTGGGGCAATTTTGTTATTTGTCGCGACGGTGTCGGAATGGGCCGAAATTTGGCAGGTTGATTGGAAACGGCCCGAGAAATTGGACTTAGGGCACAGACCCGAGATCACGGGATTTTAGCCAAATTCATTCGTTTAGGTCTCCAAATAATTAATTTCCTTATTTATTATGTCTGGTTGAAGAAGTGCTGGATAGAATATTAATGAAGAAAAACCGCATCAGGGGTAATTTTGGCATTTGTCATGACGGTGTCTAAATTGCTCGATATTTTGCAGGTTGATTAGAAATGGTCCGAGAAGTTGGACTCGGGGCACAAACTTGGGATCACGAGATTTTAGCCAAATTCCTTCGTTTAGACCTCCGAATAATTATATTCCATATTAATTATGTGAGGTTGAAGAAGTGTTGGACAGCAAAATTAACAAAGCAAAATTGCACCAAGGGCAATTTTGTCATTTGTCGCGACGGTATCGGAATGGGCCAAAATTTGGCAGGTTGATTGGAAACGGCCCGAGAAATTGGACTCGGGGAACAAACCCGGGATCACGGGATTTTAGCGAAATTCCTTCGTTTGGGCCTCCAAATAATTATATTCCATATTAATTATGTCAGGTTGAAGAAGTGTTGGACAGAAAATTAACAAAGCAAAATCGCACCAAGGGCAATTTTGTCATTTGTCGCGACGGTATCGGAATGGGCCGAAATTTGGCAGGTTGATTGGAAACGACCCGAGAAATTGCACTCGGGGCACAAACCCGGGATCACGGGATTTTAGATAAATTCCTTTGTTTAGGCCTCCGAATAATTATATTTCATATTAATTATGTCAAGTTGAAGAAGTGTTGGACAGAAAATTAAAAATGAAAAACTGCACCAGTGGCAATTTTGTCATTTGTCGCGACGGTGTCGGAATGGGCCGAAATTTGGTAGGTTGATTGGAAATGATCCGAGAAATTGGACTCGGGGCATTGTCCTGGGATCACGGGATTTTAGCCAAATTCCTTCATTTAGGCCTCCAAATAATTAATTTCCTTATTAATTATGTCAGGTTGAAGAAGTGTTGGACAGAAAATTAACAAAGCAAAATCGCACCAAGGGCAATTTTATCATTTGTCGTGACGGTATCGGAATGGGCCGAAATTTAGCAGGTTGATTGGAAACGGCCCGAGAAATTGGACTCGGGGCACAAACCCGGGATCACGGGATTTTAGATAAATTCCTTTGTTTAGGCCTCCGAATAATTATATTTCATATTAATTATGTCAAGTTGAAGAAGTGTTGGACAGAAAATTAAAAATGAAAAACTGCACCAGTGGCAATTTTGTCATTTGTCGCGACGGTGTCGGAATGGGCAGAAATTTGGTAGGTTGATTGGAAATGATCCGAGAAATTGGACTCGGGGCATTGACCTGGGATCACGGAATTTAGCCAAATTCCTTCGTTTAGGCCACCAAATAATTAATTTCCTTATTAATTATGTCAGGTTGAAGAAGTGTTAGACAGAAAACTAACAAAGCAAAATCGCACTAGAGGCAATTTTGTCCTTTTCGCGACGGTGTCGGAATGGGCTAAAATTTGGCGGATTGATTGGAAATGGCCCGAGAAATTGGACTCGGGGCACAGACCCGGGATCACGGGATTTAGCCAAATTCCTTCATTTAGGCCTCCGAATAATTAATTTTCGTATTAATTATGTCAGGTTGAAGAAGTGTTGGACCGAAAATTAACAATGCAAAATCGCACCAGGGGCTATTTTGTCATTTGTCGCGACTGTGTCGAAATTGGTCGAAATTTGGCCGATTTATTGGAAATGGCCCGAGAAATTGGACTTGGGGCACAGCCCCGGGATCACGAGATTTTAGCCAAATTCCTTCGTTTAGACCTCCGAATAATTAATTTCGTAATTAACGATGTCAGGTGGAAGAAGTGTTGGACAGAAAATTAACAAATCAAAACCGCACCAGGGGCGATTTTGTCATTTGTCGCTACGGTGTCGAAATGGGCCAAAATTTGGCAAGTTGATTGGAAACGGCCCGAGAGATTGGACTCGGGTAACAGACATGGGATTACGGGATTTAGCCTAATTCCTTCACTTAGTCCTCCGAATAATTAATTTTCGTATTAATTGTGTCAGGTTGAAAATGTGTTGGGCAGAAAATTGACAATGAAAAATCGCACTAGGGGCAATTTTGTCATTTGTCGCGACGGTGTCGGAATGGTCCGAAATTTTGCAGATTGATTGGAAATGGCTTGAGAAATTGGACTCAAGGCTTTGATGTGGGATCACGGGATTTTAGCCAAAATCCTTCGTTTAGGCCTCCGAATAATTAATTTCCTTATTAATTATGTCAGGTTGAAGAAGTGTTGGACAGAATAATAACAAAGCAAAACCGCACCAGGGGCAATTTTGTCATTTGTCGCGACGGTGTCAGAATGGGCCGAAATTTGGCAGTTGATTGGAAACGGCCCGAGAAATTAGCTCGGGGCACAGACCCGAGATCATAGGATTTGGCCAAATTCCTTCGTTTAGGGCTCCGAATAATTAATTTTCGCATTAATTATGTCAGGTTAAAGAAGTTTTGGATCGAAAATTAACAAAGCAAAACCGCACCCAGGGTAATTTTGTCATTTTTCGTGATGGTGTCGGAATGGGTCTAAATTTGGTGGGTTGATTGAAAACGGCCTGAGAAATTGGACTCGGGGCACTGACTCGGGATCACGGGATTTTAGCCAAATTTCTTCATTTAGGCCTCCGAATAATTAATTTCTTTATTAATTATGTGAGGTTGAAGAAGTGTTGGACAGAAAATTAACAATGAAAAATCGGACTTGGGGCAATTTTGTTATTTGTCGCGACGGTGTCGGAATGGGCCGAAATTTGGCAGGTTGATTGGAAATGGCCCGAGAAATTGGACTCAGGGCACAGACCCGTGATCATGGGATTTTAGGCAAATTCCTTCGTTTAGGTCTCCAAATAATTAATTTCCTTATTTATTATGTCTGGTTGAAGAAGTGCTGGACAGAATATTAATGAAGAAAAACTGCATCAAGGGTAATTTTGGCATTTGTCGCGACGATGTCTAAATGGCTCGATATTTTGCAGGTTGATTAGAAATGGCCCGAGAACTTGGACTCGGGGCACAAACTTGGGATCACGGGATTTTAACCAAATTCCTTCGTTTAGGCCTCCGAATAATTATATTCCATATTAATTATGTGAGGTTGAAGAAGTGTTGGACAAAAATTAACAAAGCAAAATCGCACTAGAGGAAATTTTGTCCTTTTCGCGATGGTATCGGAATGGGCCAAAATTTTGCGGATTGATTGGAAACGGCCCGAGAAATTAGACTCGGGGCACAGACCCGGGATCACGGGATTTAGCCAAATTCCTTCATTAGGCCTCCGAATAATTAATTTTAGTATTTATTATGTCAGGTTGAAGAAGTGTCGGACCGAAAATTAACAATGCAAAACCGCACCAGGGGCTATTTTGTCATTTGTCGCGACTGTGTCGAAATTGGTCGAAATTTGGCCGATTTATTGGAAATGGCCCGAGAAATTGGACTCGGGGCATAGCCCCGGGATCACGAGATTTTAGCCAAATTCCTTCGTTTAGACCTCCGAATAATTAATTTCCTTATTAACGATGTCAGGTGGAAGAAGTGTTGGACAGAAAATTAACAAATCAAAACCGCACCAAGGGCAATTTTGTCATTTGTCGCGACGGTGTCGAAATGGGCCAAAATTTGGCAGGTTGATTGGAAACGGCCCGAGAGATTGGACTCGGGTAACGGACATGGGATTACGGGATTTAGCCTAAATCCTTCATTTAGTCCTCCGAATAATTAATTTTTGTATTAATTATGTCAGGTTGAAAAAGTGTTGGGTAGAAAATTGACAATGAAAAATCGCACTAGGGGCAATTTTGTCATTTGTCGCGACGGTGTCGGAATGGGCCGAAATTTGTCAGGTTGATTGGAAACGGCCTGAGAAATTGGACTCGGGGCACAAACGCAGGATCACGGGATTTAGCCAAATTCCTTCGTTTAGGCCTCCGAACAATTAATTTCCTTATTAATTATGTCAGGTTGAAGAAGTGTTGGACAGAAAATTAACAAAGCAAAACCGCACCAGTGGCAATTTTGTCATTTGTCGCCATGGTGTCAGAATGGGCCAAAAATTTGGCGGGTTGATTGGAAATGGTCCGAGAAATTAAACTCGGGGCACAGACTCGGGATCACAGAATTTGGCCAAATTCCTTCGTTTAGGGCTCCGAATAATTAATTTTTGCATTAATTATGTCAGGTTAAAGAAGTTTTGGATCAAAAATTAACAAAGCAAAACCGCACCAGGGGTAATTTTGTCATTTTTCGTGATGGTGTCGGAATGGGTCTAAATTTGGTAGGTTGATTAGAAACGGCCTGAGAAATTGGACTCGGGACACAAACCCGGGATCACGGGATTTAGCCAAATTCCTTCGTTTAAGCCTCGGAATAATTAATTTCCTTATTAAATATGTCAGGTTAAAGAAGTGTTGGACTGAAAATTAATAAAGCAAAACCGCATCAGGGGCAATTTTGTCATTTTTCGCGACGGTGTCGGAATGGGCCAAAATTTGGCAGGTTGATTGGAAACGGCCCGAGAATTGGACTCAGGGCACAGACCTGGGATCACGGGATTTGGCGAAATTCCTTCGTTTACACCTCCGAATAATTAATTTTTGCATTAATTATGTCAGGTTAAAGAAATTTTGGACCAAAAATTAAGACGCAAAACCGACCAGGTGTAATTTTGTCATTTTTCGCAATGGTGTCGAAATGGGTCTAAATTTGGTAGGTTGATTGGAAAAGGCCTGAGAAATTGGACTCGGGGCACTGACTCGGGATCACGGGATTTTAGCCAAATTTCTTCGTTTAGGCCTCCGAATAATTAATTTCTTTATTAATTATGTGAGGTTGAAGAAGTGTTTGACAGAAAATTAACAATGAAAAACCGCACTTGGGGCAATTTTGTTATTTGTCACGATGGTGTCGGAATGGGCCGAAATTTGGCAGGTTGATTGGAAACGGCCCGAGAAATTGGACTCAGGGCACAACCCGGGATCACGGGATTTTAGCCAAATTCCTTCGTTTAGGTCTCCAAATAATTAATTTCCTTATTTATTATGTCTGGTTGAAGAAGTGCTGGACAGATTATTAATGAAGAAAAACCGCATCAGGGGTAATTTTGGCATTCATCGCGACGGTGTCTAAATGGCTCGATATTTTGCAGGTTGATTAGAAATGGCCCGAGAACTTGGTCTCGAGGCACAAACTTGGGATCACGGGATTTTAGCCAAATTCCTTCGTTTAGACCTCCAAATAATTATATTCCATATTAATTATGTGAGGTTGAAGAAGTGTTGGACAGAAAATTAACAATGCAAAATCGCACCAAGGGCAATTTTGTCATTTGTCGCGATGGTATCGGAATGGGCCGAAATTTGGCAGGTTGATTGGAAACGGCCTGGGAAATTGGACTCGGGGAACAAACCCGGGATCACGGGATTTTAGCTAAATTCCATCGTTTGGGCCTCCAAATAATTATATTCCATATTAATTATGTCAGGTTGAAGAAGTGTTGGACAAAAAAATAACAATGCAAAACTGCACTAGTGGCAATTTTGTCATTTGTCGCGACGGTGTCGGAATGGGCCGAAATTTGGCAGGTTGATTGGAAACAGCCCGAGAAATTGGACTCGGGGCACTGACCCGGGATCACGAGATTTTAGCCAAATTCCTTCGTTTAGGCCTCCGAATAATTAATTTACTTATTAATTATGTCAGGTTGAAGAAGTGTTGGACAGAAAATTAACAAAGCAAAATCGCACCAAGGGCAATTTTATCATTTGTCGCGACAGTATTGGAATGGGCCGAAATTTGGCAAGTTGATTGGAAACGGCCCGAGAAATTGGACTCGGGGCACAAACCCGGGATCACGGAATTTTAGATAAATTCCTTTGTTTAGGCTTTCGAATAATTATATTTCATATTAATTATGTCAAGTTGAAGAAGTGTTGGACAGAAAATTAAAAATGAAAAACCGCACAAGTGGCAATTTTGTTATTTGTCGCGACGGTGTCGGAATGGGCCGAAATTTGTCAGGTTGGTTGGAAACGGGCCGAGAAATTGGACTCGGGGCACAGACCCGGGATCACGGGATTTAGCCGAAATCCTTCATTTAGGCCCCCGAATAATTAATTTTCGAATTAATTATGTCAGGTTGAAGAATTGTTGGACAGAAAATTAACAATGCAAAATCGCACCTGGGGCTATTTTGTCATTTGTCGCGACGGTGTCGGAATGGGCCAAAATTTGGCAGGTTGATTGGAATGGTCCGAGAAATTGGATTCGAGGCACCGACCCGTGATCACGAAATTTTAGCCAAAATCCTTCGTTTAGGCCTCCGAATAATTAATTTCCTTATTAATTATGTCAAGTTGAAGAAGTGTTGGACAGAAAATTAAGAAAGCAAAATCGCACCAGGAGAAATTTTGTCATTTGTTGCGACGGTGTCGGAATGGGCTGAAATTTGGCTGGTTGATTGGAAACGTCCCGAGAAATTAGACTCAGGGCAAAGACCCAGGATTACGGGATTTAGCCAAATTCGTTCGTTTAGGCCTCCAAATAATTAATTTTCGTATTAATTATGTCAGGTTGAAGAAGTATTGGACAGAAAATTAACAACGCAAAACCGCACGAGGGGCAATCTTCTCATTTGTCGCAACGGTGTCGGAACGTGCTGAAATTCTGCAGGTTGATTGAAACGGCCCGAGAAATTGGAATCGGGGCACGGACCCGGGATCATGAGATTTTAGCCAAATTCCTTCGTTTAGGCCTTCGAATAATTAATTTCCTTATTAGTTATGTCAGGTTTAAGAAGTGTTGGACTGAAAATTAACAATGCAAAACCGCACCAAGGGCAATTTTGTCATTTGTCGCGACGTGTCGGAATGGGCCGAAATTTGTCAGGTTGATTGGAAACAGGCCTAGAAATTGGACTCGGGGCACAGACCCGGGATCACGGGATTTAGCCAAAATCCTTCGTTTTGGCCTCCGAATAATTAATTTTAGAATTAATTATGTCAGGTTGAAGAATTGTTGGACAGAAAATTAACAACGCAAAATCGCCCCAGGGGCAATTTTGTCGTTTATTGCGACGATGTAGGAATGGGCCGAAATTGGACAGGTTGATTGCAGACGGCCCGAGAAATTAGACTCGGGGCACTGACTCGGGATCACGAGATTTTAGCCAAATTTCTTTATTTAGGCAATAATTAATTTCTTTATTAATTATGTGAGGTTGAAGAAGTGTTGGACAGAAAATTAACAATGAAAAACCGCACTTGGGGCAATTTTGTTATTTGTCGCGATGGTGTCGGAATGGGCCGAAATTTGGCAGGTTGATTAGAAACGGCCCGAGAAATTGGACTCAGGGCACAGAACCGGGATTACGGGATTTTAGCCAAATTCCTTCGTTTAGGTCTCCAAATAGTTAATTTCCTTATTTATTATGTCTGGTTGAAGAAGTGCTGGACAGAATATTAATGAAGAAAAACCGCATCAGGTGTAATTTTTGCATTTGTCATGACGGTGTCTAAATGGCTCGATATTTTGCAGGTTGATTAGAAATGGCCCGAGAAGTTGGACTCGGGGCACAAACTTGGGATCACGGGATTTTAGCCAAATTCCTTCGTTTAGGCCTCCGAATAATTATATTCCATATTAATTATGTGAGGTTGAAGAAGTGTTGGACAGAAAATTAACAAAGCAAAATCGCACCAAGGGCAATTTTGTCATTTGTCGCGACGGTATCGGAATGAGCCGAAATTTGGCAGGTTGATTGGAAACGTCCCGAGAAATTGGACTCGGGGAACAAACCCGGGATCACTGGATTTTAGCTAAATTCCTTCGTTTGGGCCTCCAAATAATTATATTCCATATTAATTATGTCAGGTTGAAGAAGTGTTGGACAAAAAATTAACAATGCAAAACTGCACCAGTGGCAATTTTGTCATTTGTCGCGACGGTCTCGGAATGGGCCGAAATTTGGCAGGTTGATTGGAAACGGCCCGACAAATTGGACTTGGGCCATTGACCCGAGATCACGAGATTTTAGCCAAATTCCTTCGTTTGGGCCTCTAAATAATTAATTTCCTTATTAATTATGTCTGGTTGAAGAAGTGTTGGATAGAAAATTAACAAAGCAAAATCGCCTCAAGGGCAATTTTATCATTTGTCGCGACGGTATCGGAATGGGCCGAAATTTGGCAGGTTGATTGGAAACGGCCCGAGAAATTGGACTCGGGGCACAAACCCGGGATCACGGGATTTTAGATAAATTCCTTTGTTTAGGCCTCCGAATAATTATATTTCATATTAATTATGTCAAGTTGAAGAAGTGTTGGACAGAAAATTAACAATGAAAAACTGCACCAGCGGCAATTTTGTCATTTGTCGCGACGGTGTCGGAATGGGCCGAAATTTGGTAGGTTGATTGGAAATGATCCGAGAAATTGGACTTGGGGCATTGACCTGGGATCATGGGATTTTAGCCAAATTCCTTCGTTTAGGCCTCCAAATAATTAATTTCCTTATTAATTATGTCAGGTTGAAGAAGTGTTGGACAGAAAATTAACAAAGCAAAATCGCACTAGAGGCAATTTTGTCCTTTTCGCGACGGTGTCGGAATGGGCCGAAATTTGGTAGGTTGATTGCAAACGGCCCGAGAAATTGGACTCGGGGCACAGTCCCGGGATCACGGGATTTAGCCAAATTCCTTTATTTAGGCCTCCGAATAATTAATTTTCGTATTAATTATGTCAGGTTGAAGAAGTGTTGGACCGAAAATTAACAATGCAAAACCGCACCAGGGGCTATTTTGTCATTTGTCGCGACTGTGTCGAAATTGGTCGAAATTTGGCAGATTTATTGGAAATGGCCCAAGAAATTGGACTCGGGGCACAGCCCCGGGATCACGAGATTTTAGCCAAATTCCTTCGTTTAGACCTCCGAGTAATTAATTTCCTTATTAACGATGTCAGGTGGAAGAAGTGTTGGACAGAAAATTAACAAATCAAAACCGCACCAGGGGCAATTTTGTCATTTGTCGCGATGGTTGATTGGAAACGGCCCGAGAGATTGGACTCGGGTAACGGACATGGGATTACGGGATTTAGCCTAATTCCTTCATTTAGTCCTCCGAATAATTAATTTTCGTATTAATTATGTCAGGTAGAAAATGTGTTGGGCAGAAAATTAACAATGAAAAATCGCACTAGGGGCAATTTTGTCATTTGTCTCGACGGTGTCGGAATGGGCGAAATTTGGCAGGTTGATTGGAAACGGCCTGAGAAATTGGACTCGGGGCACAAACCCGGGATCACGGGATTTAGCCAAATTCCTTCGTTTAGGCCTTCGAATAATTAATTTCCTTATTATTTATGTCAGGTTGAAGAAGTGTTGGACAGAAAATTAACAAATAAAAACCGCACCAAGAGCAATTTTGTCATTAGTCGCGACAATGTCGGAATGTGCCGAAATTTTGTAGGTTGATTGGAAACGGCTCGAGAAATTGGACTCGGGGCACAGACCTGGAATAACGGGATTTTAGCCATATTCCTTCGTTTAGGCCTCCGAATAATTATATTACTTATTAATTATGTCAGGTTGAAGAGGTGTTGGACAGAAAATTAACAATGACAAACCGCACCAGGGGCAATTTTGTCATTTGTCGCGATGGTGTACGATGGGCCGAAATTTTGTAGGTTGATTAGAAATGGCCCTAGAAATTGGACTCGAGGCATTAACTCGCATTAATTATATGAATAATTAATTTTCGTATTAATTATATCAGGTTGAAGAAGTGTTGGACAGAAAATTTTGTCATTTTTCGCGACTGTGTGGGAATGGGCCGAAATTTTGCAGGTTTATTGGAAACGGCCCGAGAATTTGGACTCGGGGCACAGACTCGGGATCACGGGATTTTAACCAAATTCCTTCATTTAGGACTCCGAATAATTATGTTACTTATTAATTATGTCAGGTTGAAGTGTTGGACAGAAATTTAACAATGACAAACCGCCCCAGGGGCAATTTTGTCATTTGTCGCGACGGTGTCGGAATGGGACGAAATTTTGCAGGTTGATTGGAAATGGCTCGAGAAATTAGACTCGAGGCACTGACTCACGATCTCAGGATTTTAGCCAAATTCCTTCGTTTAGGCCTCCGAATAGTTAATTTCCTTATTAATTATGTCTGGTTGAAGAAGTGTTGGACAAAAAATTAACAAAGTAAAACTGCAGCAGGGGCAATTTTGTCATTTGTTGCGACGATGTCGGAATGGGCCGAAATTTGGTAGGTTGATTGGAAACGGCCCCAGAAATTGGACTCGGGGCATATACCCGGGATTACTAGATTAAGCCAAATTCCTTCTTTTTAGCCTCCGAATAATTATATTCCATATTAATTATGTAAGGTTGAAGAAGTGTTGGATAGAAAATTAACAATGAAAAACCGCACCAGGGGCAATTTTGTCATTTATCGCGAAGGTGTCGGAATGGGCCGAAATTTAGCAGGTTGACTGGAAATGGCCCGAGAAATTGGACTCCGGGCACAGACCCGGGATCACGGGATTTTAGCCAAATTCCTTCCTTTAGGCCTCCGAATAATTAATATCCTTATTAATTATGTCAGGTTGAAGAAGTGTTGGATAGAAAATTAACAAAACAAAAATGCTCCAGGGGCAATTTTGTCATTTGTCATGACGGTGTCGGAATGGGCCGATATTTGGCAGGTTGATTGGAAACGGCCCGAGAAATTGGACTCGGGGCATAGACCCGGGATCATGGGATTTTAGCCAAATTCCTTTGTTTAGGCCTCCGAATAATTAATTTCGTTATTAATTATGTCAGGTTGAAGAAGTGTTGCACAAAAAATTGGCAAAGCAAAACCGCACAAGGGGCAATTTTGTAATTTGTCGCGATGGTGTCGGAATGCGCCGAAATTTGGCAGGTTGATTGGAAATGGCCCGAGAATTTGGACTCGGGGTACAGACCCGGAATCATTGGATTTTAGCCAAATTCCTTCATTTAGGCCTCCGAATAATTAATTTCCTTGTTAATTATGTCAGGTTGAAGAAGTGTTGGACAGAAAATTAACAAAGCAAAACCGCACCAGGGGCATCATTCGTCACGACGGTGTTGAAATGGGCTGAAATTTGGCAGATTGATTGGAAACGGCCCGAGAAATCGGACTCAGGGCATAGACCCGAGATCATGAGATTCAGCCAAATTCCTTCATTTAGGCCTTCGAATAATTAATTTTCGTATTAATTATGTCAGGTTGAAGAAGTGTTGGACTGAAAATTAACAACGCAAAACCGCTCGAGGGCAATTTTATCATTTGTCGCGACGGTGGCGGAATGGACCGAAATTTGGCATGTTGATTGGAAACGGCCCGAGAAATTGGACTCAGGGCATAGACCCGGGATCATGGGATTTAGCCAAATTCCTTCATTTCGGCCCCCGAATAATTAATTTTCGTATTAATTATGTCAGGTTGAAGAAGTGTTGGACAGAAAATTAACAATGAAAAATCGCACGAGGGGCTATTTTGTCATTTGTCGTGACGGTATCAAAATGGGCTGAAATTTGGCAAGTTGATTGGAAATGGCCCGAGAAATTGGACTCGGGGCACTGACCCGGGATCACGAGATTTTAGCGAAATTCCCTCGTTTAGGCCTCCGAATAATTAATTTCGTTGTTAATTATGTCTGGTTGAAGAAGTGTTGGACAAAAAGTTGACAAAGCAAAACCGCACCTGGGGCAATTTTGTCTTTTGTCGCGACGATGTCGGAATGGGCCGAAATTTGGCAGGTTGATTGGAAACGGCCCGAGAAATTGGACTCGGGGAACTGACCCGGGATCACGAGATTTTAGCTAAATTCCTTCGTTTAGGCCTCCGAATAATTAATTTCCTTATTAACTATGTCAGGTTGAAGAAGTGTTGGACATAAAATTAACAAAAAAAAAATTGCACCAGGAGCAATTTTGTCATTTGTTGCGACAGTGTCGGAATGGGCCAAAATTTGGCAAGTTGATTGGAAACGGCCCAAGAAATCGAACTCAGGGCACAAACTCGGGATCACGGGATTTTAGCCAAATTTCTTTGTTTAGGCCTCCAAATAATTATATTCAATATTAATTATGTCGGGTTGAAGAAGTGTTGGACAGAAAATTAACAATGAAAAACCGCACCAGGGACAATTTTGTCATTTGTCGCGACGGTGTCAGAATGGACCGAGATTTGGCAGGTTGATTTGAAACGGCCCGAGAAATTGGACTTGGGGCACAGACCCGGGATCAGGGGATTTTAGCCAAATTCCTTCATTTCCGCCTCTGAATAATTAATTTCCTTATTAATTATGTCAAGTTGAAGAAGTGTTGGAAAGAAAATTAACAACACAAAACCGCACCGAGGGTAAATTTTTCATTTGTCGCAGCAGTGTCAGAATGGGCCAAAATTTGGCAGGTTGATTGGAAATGGCCCGAGAAACTGGACTCGGGGCACAGACCTGGGATCACGAGATTTAGCCAAATTCCTTTGTTTAGGCCTCCGAATAACTAATTTTCTTATTAATTATGTCAGGTTGAAAAAGTATTGGACAGAAAATTAACAAAGAAAAACTGCACCAGGGGAAATTTTGTCATTTGTAGTGACGGTGTCGGAATGGGCCGAAATTTGGCAGGTTGACTGGAAACGGCCCGAGAAATTGGACTCGGTGCACAGACCCGGGTTCATGGGATTTTAGCCAAATTCCTTCATTTAGGCCTCCGAATAATTAATTTCCTTATTAATTAGGTCAGGTTGAAGAAGTGTTGGACAGAAAATTAACAAAGTAAAACCGCACCAGGGGCAATTTTGTCATTTGTCACGACGGTGTCAGAATGGGCCAAAATTTGGCAGATTGATTGGAAACGGCCCCAGTAATTGGACTCGGGGCATAGACCTGGGATCAAGGGATTTTAGCCAAATTCCTTCGTTTAGGCCTCCGAATAATTAATTTCCTTATTAATTATATCAGGTTGAAGAAGTGTTGGACAGAAAATTAACAAAGCAAAACCACACCAAGGGCAATTTTGTCATTTGTCGAGACGGTGTCGGAATGGGCCGAAATTTGGCAGGTTGATTGGAAACGGCCCGAGAAATTGGACTCGAGGCACAGACCCAGGATCACCGAATTTTAGCCAAATTTCTTCGTTTAGGCCTTCGAATAATTAATTTCCTTGTTAATTATGTCAGGTTGAAGAAGTGTTGGACAAAAAATTAACAAAGCAAAACCGTACCAGGGGAGATTTTGTCATTTGTCGCAACGGTGTCGGAATGGGCCGAAATTTGGCCAAGATCACGGGATTTAGCCAAATTCCTTCATTTAGGCCTTCGAATAATTAATTTTCGTATTTATTATGTCAGGTTGAAGAAGTGTTGACAGAAAATTAACAACGCAAAACCGCACCAGGGGCAATTTTGTCATTTGTTGCGACGGTATCGGAATGGGCCGAAATTTGGCAGGTTGATTGGGAACGTTCCGAGAAATTGGACTCGGGGCACAGACCCAAGATTATGGGATTTAACCTAATTCCTTCGTTTAGTCCTCCGAATAATTAATTTTTGTATTAATTAAGCAGGTTGAAGAAGTGTCGGACATAAAATTAACAAAGAAGAACCGTACTAGGGAGAATTTTGCCATTTGTCGCGAAGGTGTCGAAATGGGCTTAAATTTGACAGGTTGATTGGAAACGGCTCGAGAAATTGGACTCGAGGCACAAACCCGAAATCACGGGATTTTAGCCAAATTCCTTCATTTAGGCCTCCGAATAATTAATTTCCTTATTAATTATGTCAGGTTGAAGAAGTGTTGGACAGAAAATTAACAAAGCAAAATCATGCCAGGGGCAATTTTGTCATTTGTCACGACAGTGTCAAAATAGGCCGAAATTCGGTAGGGTGATTGGAAATGGACCGAGAAGTTGGACTCGGTGCAGAGACCCGGGATCACGGGATTTAGCCAAATTCCTTCGTTTAGGCCTCTGAGTAATTAATTTTCATATTAATTATGTCGGGTTGTGGAAGTGCTGAACAAAAAATTAACAACGCAAAACTGCTCTAGGGGCAATTTTGTCATTTGTTGCGACGGTGTCGGAATGGGCCGAAATTCGGCAAGTTGATTGAAAATGACCCGAGAAATTGGACTCGGGGCACAGACTCGGGATCACGGGATTTTAGCCAAATTTCTTCATTTAGGCCTCCGAATAATTAATTTCATTATTAATTATGTCAGGTTGAAGAAGTGTTGGACAGAAAATTAACAATGAAAAATCGCACCAGCAGCAATTTTGTCATTTGTAGCGACGGTGTCGGAATGGGCAGAAATTTGGCAGGTTGATTAGAAACTAGCTGAGAAATTGGACTCGGGGCACAGACCCGGGATCACTGAATTTTTGCCAAATTCTTTCGTTTTGGCCTCTGAACAATTATATTTCTTATTAATTATGTCAGGTTGAAGAAGTGCTGAACAGAAAATTAACAATGAAAAATCGCACTAGGGGCAATTTTGTCATTTGTCGTGACGGTGTCGGAATAGGCCGAAATTTGGCAGGTTGATTGGAAACGGCTCGAGAAATTGGACTCGGGGTACAGACTCGGGATCAAGGGATTTTAGCCAAATTCCTTCATTCAGGTCTCTGAATAATTAATTTCTTTATCAATTATGTTAGGTTGAAGAAATGTCGGAAAGAAAATTCACAAAGCAAAATCGAACCAGGGGCAATTTTGTCATTTGTTGCGACAATGTTGGAATGGGCCAAAATTCGGCAGGTTTATTGAAAATGGCCCAAAAAATTGGACTCGGGGCACAGACTCGGGATCACGGGATTTAGCCAAATTCCTTTGTTTAGGCCTTCAAATAATTAATTTTCTTATTAATTATGTCAGGTTGAAGAAGTATTGGACAGAAAATTAACAAAGAAAAACAGCACCATGGAAAATTTTGTCATTTGTCGCGACGGTGTCAGAATGGGCCGAAATTTGGCAGGTTGACTGGAAACGGCCCGAGAAATTTGACTCGGGGCACAGACTCGGGATCACGGGATTTTATTCCTTCGTTTAGACCTTCGAATAATTAATTTCCTCATTAATTATGTCAAGTTAAAGAAGTGTTGGACAAAAAATTAACAAAGCAAAACCGCACGAGGGGCAATTTTGTCATTTGTCGTAACGATGTCGAAATGGGCCGAAATTTGGCAGGTTGATTGGAAACGGCCCGAGAAATTGGACTCGGGGCACAGACCTGGCATTACAGAATTTAGCCAAATTCCTTCGTTTAGGCCTCCGAATAATTAATTTTCGTATTAATTATGTCAGGTTGAAGAAGTGTTGGACATAAAATTAACAAAAAAAGCCTCTCCAGGGCAATTTTGTCATTTGTCGCAATGGTGTCGGAATGGGGCAAAATTTGGCAGGTTGATTGGAAACGACCCGAGAAATTGGACTCGGGGCACAGACCCGGCATTACGGAATTTAGCCAAATTCTTTCGTTTAGGCCTCCGAATAATTAATTTTCAAATTAATTATGTCAGGTTGAAGAAGTGTTGGACATAAAATTAACAAAAAAAACCGCTCCAGGGGCAATTTTGTCATTTGTTACGACATTGTCGGAATGGGACGAAATTTCGCAGGTTGATTGGAAACGGCCCGAGAAATTGGATTCGGGGCACAGACCTAGGATCACCGGATTTTGGCCAAATTCTTTCGTTTTGGCCTCCGAATAATTATATTCCTTATTAATTATGTCAGGTTGAAGAAGTGTCGGACAGAAAATTAGCAATGAAAAACCACACCAGGTGCAAATTTGTCATTTGTCACGACGGTGTCGGAATAGGTCGAGATTTGGCAGGTTGATTGGAAACGGCCCGAGAAATTGGACTCAGGGCACAGACCCGGGATCACGGGATTTTAGCCAAATTCCTTCATTTAGGTCTCCGAATAATTAATTGCCTTATTAATTATGTTAGGTTGAAGAAGTGTCGGACAGAAAATTAACAAAGCAAAATCGCACCAGGGGTAATTTTGTCATTTATCACGACGATGTCGGAATGGACCAAATTTTGGCAGATTTATTGGAAATGGCCCGAGAAATTGGACTTGGGGCACAGACCCGGGATCACGAGATTTAGCCAAATTCCTTCGTTTAGGCCTCCGAATAATTAATTTTCTTATTAATTATGTTAGGTTGAAGAAGTATTGGATAGAAAATTAACAAAGAAAAACAGCACCCAGGGCAATTTTGTCATTTGTCGCGACGGTGTCGGAATGGGCCAAAATTTGGCAAGTTGAATGGAAACGGCCCGAGAAATTGAACTCGGGGCACGGACCCGGGATCACGAGATTTTATCTTAATTCCTTCGTTTAGGCCTCCGAATAATCAATTTTCTTATTAATTAAGTCAGGTTGAAGAAGTGTCGGACAGAAAATTGACAATGAAAAACTACACCAGGGGCAATTTTGTCATTTGTCGCGACGGCGTCGAAATGGGCCGAAATTTGGCAGGTGGATTGGAAACGGCTCGAGAAATTGGACTCAGGGCACAGGCCTGGGATCACGAGATCTTAGCCAAATCCTTCGTTTAGGCTTCCGAATAATTTATTTCCTTATTATGTCAGGTTGAAGAAGTGTTGGACAGAAAATTAACAAAGCAAAACCGCAGCAAAGGTAATTTTGTCATTTGCCGTGAAGGTGTCGAAATGGGCCGAAATTTGGCTGGTTGATTGGAGACAACCCGAGAAATTGGACTCGGGGCACAGACTCGGGATCACGAAATTTTGCCAAATTCCTTCGTTTAGGCCTCCGAATAATTAATTTTTGTATTAATTATGTCAGGTCGAAGAAATGCTGGACAGAAAATTAACAACGCAAAACCGCACCAGGGGCTATTTTGTCTTTTGTCGCGATGGTGTCTCAATGGGCCGAAATTGGCAGGTTGATTGGAAACGGCCCGAGAAATTGGACTCGAGGGCACAGACCCGAGATCACGGGATTTTAGCTAAATTCTTTCGATTAGGCCTTCAAATAATTTATTTCCTTATTAATTGTGTCAGGTAGAAGAAGTGTTAGAAAGAAAATTAACAATGAAAAACCGCTCCGTGGGCAATTTTGACATTTGTCGCGGCGGTGTCGGAATGGACCGAAATTTGGCAGGTTGATTGGAAACGGCACGGGAAATTGGACTCGAGGCACAGACCCGAGATCACGAGATTTTATCCAAATTTCATCGTTTAGGCCTCCGAATAACTTATTCATTATTAATTATGTCAGGTTGAAGAAGTGTTGGACAGAAAATTAACAATGAAAAATCGTACCTGGGGCAATTTTGTCATTTGTCATGACAGTGTCGGAATGGGCCGAAATTTGGTAGGTTGATTTGAAACGGCCTGAGAAATTTGACTCGGGATCACAGGATTTTGGCCGAATTCCTTCATTTAGGCCTCCGAATAATTCATTTCCCTGTTAATTTTGTCAGGTTGAAGAAGTGTTGGACAGAAAATTAACAAAGCAAAGCCTTACCCGGGGCAATTTTGTCATTTGTCATGATAGTGTCGAAATGGGTTGAAATTTGGTTGGTTGATTGGAAACGGCGCGAGAAATTGGATTGGGGGCACAGACTCAGGATCATGGGATTAAGCCAAATTCCTTTGTTTAGGCCTTTGAATAATTAATTTCTTTAATAATTATGTCAGGTTGAAGAAGTGTTGGACAAAAAATTAATTATGAAAAATCGCACCAAGGACAATTTTGTCATTTGTCGCGACAGTGTCGAAATGGGCCCAAATTTGTCAGGTTGATCGGAAACGGCTCGAGAAATTGGACTCGGGGTACAGACCCGGGATCTCGGGATTTTAGCCAAATTCCTTCGTTTAGGCCTCTGAATAATTAATTTCCTTTTTAATTATGTTTGGTTGAAGAAGTGTTGGAAAGAAAATTAACAAAGAAAAACAGCACCAGAGGTTAATTTTGTCATTTGTCGCGATGGTGTCGGAATGGGCCAAAATTTGGCAGGTCAATTGGAAACGGTCCGAGAAATTAGACTCGAGGCACAGGCTCGGGATCACAGGATTTTCGCCAAATTCCTTCATTTAGGCCTCCGAATAATTAATTTTCGTATTAATTATGTCAGGTTGAAGAACTGTGGGACAGAAAATTAACAACGCAAAACCACATCGGGGGCAATTTTGTCATTTGTCGCGACGGTGTTGGAATGGGCCGAAATTTGGCTGGTAGATTGGAAATGAACCGAGAAATTGGACTCTGGGCAATGACCCGGGATTACAGGATTTAGCTAAATTCCTTCGTTTAGGCCTCCGAATAATTAATTTTCGTATTAATTATATCAAGTTGAAGGAGTGTTCGACAGAAAATTAACAACGCAAAACCGCACCAGGGGCAATTTTCTCATTTGTCGCGACGGTGTCGCAATGGGCCGAAATTTAGCAGGTTGATAGGAAACGGCCCAAGAAACTGGACTCAGGGCACGTACCCGGGATCACGGGATTTTAGCCAAATTCATTCGTTTAGGCCTCCGAATAATTAATTTCCTTAATAATTATGCCAGGTTTAAGAAGTGTTGGACTGAAAATAAACAATGCAAAACCGCACCAGGGGCAATTTTGTCATTTGTCGCGACGGTGTCGAAATGGGCCGAAATTTGTCAGGTTCATTGGAAACGGGTCGAGAGATTGGACTCGGGGCACAGACCCGGGATCATGGGATTTAGCCGAAATCCTTCATTTAGGCCCCCGAATAATTAATTTTCGAATTAATTATGTCAGGTTGAAGAAGTGTTAGACAGAAAATTAACAAAGCAAAACCGCACTAGGGGCAATTTTGTCATTTGTCGCGACGTTGTCAAAATTGGCCGAAATACGGCAGGTTGATTGGACAATGCCCGAGAAATTGGACTCGGGGTACAGACTCGAGATCACGGGATTTTAGCCAAATTCCTTCATTTAGGCCTCCGAATAATTAATTTCTTTATTAATTATGTCGGGTTGAAGAAGTGTGGGACATAAAATTAACAATGAAAAATCACACCAAGAGCAATTTTGTCATTTATCGCAACGGTGTCGGATTGGGCCAAAATTTGGCAGGTTGATTTGAAACGGCCCAAGAAATTGGACTCGGAGCACAGACCCGGAATCACAAGATTTTAGCCAAATTCCTTCATTTAGGCCTCCAAAAATTTCCTTATTAATTATGTTAGGTTGAAGAAGTGTTGGACATAAAATTAACAAGCAAAACCGTACTAGGGGTAATTTTGTCATTTGTTGCAACGGTGTCGTAATTGGCCGAAATTTGGCAGGTTGATTGGAAATGGCCCGAGAAATTGGACTCGGGGCATAGACCCAGGATCATGGAATTTAGCCAAATTCCTTCGTTCAGGCGTTTGAATAATTAATTTTCCTATTAATTATGTCAGGTTGAAGAAGTGTTCGACAGAAAATTAACAACGCAAAACCGCACCAAGGGCAATTTTCTCATTTGTCGCGACAGTGTCGGAATGGGCCGAAATTTGTCAGGTTGGTTGGAAACGAGCCGAGAGATTGGACTCGTGGCACAGACCCGGGATCACGGGATTTAGCCAAAATCCTTCATTTAGGCCCCCGAATAATTAATTTTCGAATTAATTATGTCAGGTTGAAGAAGTGTTGGACAGAAAATTAACAAAGCAAAACCGCACCAGGGGCAATTTTGTCATTTGTCGTGACGTTGTCAAAATGGGTCGAAATACGGCAGGTTGATTGGACAATGCCCAAGAAATCGAACTCGGGGTACAGACTCGAGATCACGGGATTTTAGCCAAATTCCTTCGTTTAGGCCTCCGAATAATTAATTTCTTTATTAATTATGTCAGGTTGAAGAAGTGTGGGACATAAAATTAACAATGAAAAAACACACCAGGAGCAATTTTGTCATTTATCGCAACGGTGTCGGATTCGGCCGAAATTTGGCAAGTTGATTTGAAACGGCCCGAGAAATTGGACTCGGAGCACAGACCCGGAATCACAAGATTTTAGCCAAATTCCTTCATTTAGGCCTCCAAATAATTAATTTCCTTATTAATTATGTTAGGTTGAAGAAGTGTTGGACATAAAATTAACAAGCAAAACCGTACTAGGGGTAATTTTGTCATTTGTTGCGACGGTGTCGTAATTGGCCGAAATTTGGCAGGTTGATTGGAAATGGCCCGAGAAATTGGACTCGGGGCAGAGACCCGGGATCACGGGATTTAGCCAAATTCCTTCGTTTAGGCCTCTGAGTAATTAATTTTCCTATTAATTATGTCAGGTTGAAGAAGTTTTGGACTAAAAATTAACAACGTAAAACCGCACCGTGGACAATTTTGTCATTTGTTGCGACGATGTCGGAATGGGCCGAAATTTGGCAAGTTGGTTGAAAACGGCACGAGAAATTGGACTCGGGGCACAGACCCGAGATCATGGGATTTTAGCCAGATTCCTTCGTTTAGACCTCGAAATAATTTATTTTCGTAATAATTATGTCAGGTTGAAGAAGTGTTGGATAGAAAATTCACAAAGAAAACCGCACCAGGGGCAATTTTGTCATTTGTCGCGATGGTGTCGGAATGGTCCAAAATTTGGCACGTTGATTAGAAATGCCCCGAGAAATTGGACTCGAGGCACAGACCCAGGATCACGGGATTTTAGCCAAATTCCATCGTTTATGCCTCCGAATAACTATATTCCTTATTAATTATGTTAGGTTGACGAAGTGCTGGATAGAAAATTAACAATGAAAAACCGCACGAGGGGCAATTTTGTCATTTTTCACGACGTGTCGGAATGGACCGAAATTCGACAGGTTGATTGGAAACGGCTCGAGAAATTGGACTCGGGGCACAGACCCGGGATCATGGGATTTAGCCAAATTCCTTTGTTTAGGCCTCCGAATAATTAATCTTCGTATTATTTATGTTAGGTTGAAGAAGTGTTGGACAGAAAATTAACAAAGCCAAACCGCACCAGGGGCAATTTTGTCATTTGTCGCGACGGTGTCGGAATGGGCCCAAATTTGGAAGGTTGATTGGAAACGGCTCGAGAAATTGGACTCGAGGCACAGACCCGGGATCACGGGATTTTAGCCAAATTCCTTCCGTTAGGCCTCCGAATAATTAATTTCCTCATTAATTATGTCAGGTTGAAGAAGTGCCAGACAGAAAATTAACAATGAAAAACCGCACCAGGGGCAATTTTGTCATTTTTAGCATCGTGTCGGAATGGGCCGAAATTCGGCAGGTTGATTGGAAAAGGCCCGAGAAATTGGACTCGGGGCACTGACCCGAGATCACGCGATTTAGCCAAATTCCTTTGTTTTGGCCTCCGAATAATTAATTTTCGTATTAATTATTCCAGGTTGAAAATGTGTTGGACAAAAAATTAACAAAGCAAAACCGCACCAGGGGCAATTTTGTCATTTGTCGTCACGGTGTCGAAATGGGCCGAAATTTGGCGGGTTGATCGAAAACGGCCCGAGAAATTGGACTCGTGGCACATTCCTGGGATCACGGGATTTAGCCAAATTCCTTCGTTTAGCTCTCCAAATATTTAATTTTCCTGTTAATTATGTCAAGTTGAAGAAGTGTTGGACAGAAAATTAACAACGCAAAACCACACTAGGGGCAATTTTGTCATTTGTTGCGACGGTGTCGGAATGGGCCGAAATTTGGCAGGTTGATTGGAAACGGCCCGAGAAATTGGACTCGGGGCACAGACCTGGGATCATGGGATTTTAGCGAAATTCCTACGTTTAGGTCTCCAAGTAATTAATTTCCTTATTAGTTATGTCTATTTGAAGAACTGTTGGACAGAAAATTAAGAAAGCAAAACCGCACCAGTGTCAATTATGTCATTTGTCACGACGGTGTCAGAATGGACCAAAATTTGGCAGGTTCATTGGAAACGGCCCGAGAAATTGGACTCGGGGCACAGACCTGGGATCAAGGAATTTTAGCAAAATTCCTTCGTTTAGGTCTTCGAATAATTAATTTCCGTATTAATTATGTCATGTTAAAGAAGTGTTGGATAGAAAATTAACAACGCAAAACTACACCAGGGGCAATTTTGTCATTTGTCACGACGGTGTCAAAATGGGCCGAAATTTGGCAGGTTGACTGAAAATTGCTCGAGAAATTGGACTCGGGGCACAGACCCGGGATCACGGGATTTAGCCAAATTCCTTCGTTTTGGCCTCCAAATAATTAATTTTCGTATTAATTAGGTCAGGTTGAAGAAGTGTTGGACAGAAAATTAATAACGCAAAAATTAATAACTCAAAATCGCATCAGGGGTAATTTTGTCATTTGTCGCGATGGTGTCGGAATGGGCCGAAATTTGGCAGGTTGATTGGAAATGGCCCGAGAAATTAGACTCGGGGCACAGACCCGGGGTCATTGGATTTTGCCAAATTCCGTCGTTTATGCCTCCGAATAACTATATTCCTTATTAATTTTGTCAGGTTGAAGAAGTGTTGGATAGAAAATTAACAATGAAAAACCGCACTAGGGACAATTTTATCATTTGTCGCGATGGTATCGGAATGGGCCGAAATTTGGTAGGTTGATTGGAAATAGCCCGAGAAATTGGACTCGGGGCACAAACCCGGTGTCACGGGGTTTAGCCAAATTCCTTCGTTTATGCCTCTGAACAATTAATATTTTTATTAATTATGTCAGGTTGAAGAAGTGTTGGACTGAAAATTAACAACGCAAAATCGCGCCAGGGGTAATTTTTATCATTTGTCGCGACGGTGCCGAAATGGGCTGAAATTTGGCAGGTTGACTGGAAACGACCCGAGAAATTGGACTCGGGGCATAGACCCGGGATCATAGGATTTTCGTTAAATTCCTTCGTTTAGGCCTCCGAATAATTAATTACCTTATTAATTATGTCAGGTTGAAGAAGTGTTGGACAGAAAATTAACAAATCAAAACCGCAACAGTTGCAATTTTGTCATTTGTCGCGACGGTACCAGAATTGGCCGAAATTTGGCAGGTTGATTGGAAGCAGACCAAGAAATTGGACTCTGGGCACAGACCCGGGATCATGGGATTTTAGCCAAATTCCTCTGTTTAGGCCTCCGAATAATTAATTTCCATATTAATTATGTCAGGTTGAAAAATTTTGGACAAAAAATTATAATGAAAAACTGCACTAGGGTAATTTTGTCATTTTTCGCGACGGTGTCGTAATGGACCAAAATTTTGAAGGTTGATTGGAAACGGCCCGAGAAATCGGACTCGGGGCACAGAGTCTTGATGACGGGATTTTAGCCAAATTCCTTCGTTTAGGCCTCCGAATAATTAATTTACTTATTAATTATGTCAGGTTGGAGAAGTGTTGGACAGAAAATTAACAAAGCAAAACCGCACCATGGGGCAATTTAGTCATTTGTCGCGATGGTGTCACAATGGGCCGAAATTTAGCAGGTTGACTGGAAATGGCCCGAGAAATTGGACTCGGGGCACAGACCGGGATCACGGGATTTTAGCCAAACTCCTTTGTTTAGGCCTCTGAATAATTCATTTATTTATTAATTATGTCAGGTTGAAGAAGTGTTGGATATAAAGTTAACAATGAAAAACCGCACCAGGAGATATTTTGTCATTTGTTGCGACGGTGTCGGAAGGGGCCGAAATTTGGTAGGTTGATTAGAAACTGCTCGAGAAATTGGACGTCGGGCACAGACTCGGGATCACGGGATTTTAGCCAATTTCTTTCATTTAGCCCCCGAATAATTAATTTCTCGATTAATTATGTTAGGTTGAAGAAATGTTGGACAGAAAATTCACTAAGAAAAATAGCGCCAGGGGCAATTTTGTAAATTGTCGCGACGGTGTCGAAATAGGCCGAAATTTGGCAGGTCGATTGGAAACGGCCAGAGAAATTGGACTCGAGGCACAGACCCGATCACAGGATTTTCGCCAAATTCCTTCGTTTAGGCCTCCGAATAATTAAATTTCTTATTAATTACGTCAGGTTGAAGAACTGTGGGACAAAAAATTAACAACATAAAACCACACCAGGGGCAATTTTGTCATTTGTCACGACGGTGTCAGAATGGGCCGAAGTTTGGCAGGTTAATTGAAAAGGGCACGAGAAATTGGACTCGAGGCACAGACCCGGGATCACGGGATTTTAGCCAAATTCCATCCTTTATACCTCCGAATAACTATATTCCTTATTAATTATGTCAGGTTGAAGAAGTGTTGGATATAAAGTTAACAATGAAAAACCGCACCAGGAGATATTTTGTCATTTGTTGCGACGGTGTCGGAAGGGGCCGAAATTTGGTAGGTTGATTAGAAACTGCTCGAGAAATTGGACGTCGGGCACAGACTCGGGATCACGGGATTTTAGCCAATTTCTTTCATTTAGCCCCCGAATAATTAATTTCTCGATTAATTATGTTAGGTTGAAGAAATGTTGGACAGAAAATTCACTAAGAAAAATAGCGCCAGGGGCAATTTTGTAAATTGTCGCGACGGTGTCGAAATAGGCCGAAATTTGGCAGGTCGATTGGAAACGGCCAGAGAAATTGGACTCGAGGCACAGACCCGATCACAGGATTTTCGCCAAATTCCTTCGTTTAGGCCTCCGAATAATTAAATTTCTTATTAATTACGTCAGGTTGAAGAACTGTGGGACAAAAAATTAACAACATAAAACCACACCAGGGGCAATTTTGTCATTTGTCACGACGGTGTCAGAATGGGCCGAAGTTTGGCAGGTTAATTGAAAAGGGCACGAGAAATTGGACTCGAGGCACAGACCCGGGATCACGGGATTTTAGCCAAATTCCATCCTTTATACCTCCGAATAACTATATTCCTTATTAATTATGTCAGGTTGAAGAAGTGTTGGATATAAAGTTAACAATGAAAAACCGCACCAGGAGATATTTTGTCATTTGTTGCGACGGTGTCGGAAGGGGCCGAAATTTGGTAGGTTGATTAGAAACTGCTCGAGAAATTGGACGTCGGGCACAGACTCGGGATCACGGGATTTTAGCCAATTTCTTTCATTTAGCCCCCGAATAATTAATTTCTCGATTAATTATGTTAGGTTGAAGAAATGTTGGACAGAAAATTCACTAAGAAAAATAGCGCCAGGGGCAATTTTGTAAATTGTCGCGACGGTGTCGAAATGGGCCGAAATTTGGCAGGTCGATTGGAAACGGCCAGAGAAATTGGACTCGAGGCACAGACCCGATCACAGGATTTTCGCCAAATTCCTTCGTTTAGGCCTCCGAATAATTAAATTTCTTATTAATTACGTCAGGTTGAAGAACTGTGGGACAGAAAATTAACAACATAAAACCAGACCAGGGGCAATTTTGTCATTTGTCATGACGGTGTCAGAATGGGCCGAAGTTTGGCAGGTTAATTGAAAAGGGCACGAGAAATTGGACTCGAGGCACAGACCCGGGATCACGGGATTTTAGCCAAATTCCATCCTTTATGCCTCCGAATAACTATATTCCTTATTAATTATGTCAGGTTGAAGAAGTGTTGGATAGAAAATTAACAATGAAAAACCGCACCAAGGACAATTTTGTCATTTGTCGCGACGGTGTCGGAATGGGTCGAAATTTGGCAGGTTGGGTTGAAATGGCCCGATAAATTGGACTCGTGGCACAGACCCGAGATCAAAAGATTTTAGCCAAATTCCTTCATTTAGGCCTTCGAATAATTAATTTCCTTATTAATTATGTCAGGTTGAAGAAGTGTTGGACTGAAAATTAACAAAGCAAAACCGAACCTGGGGCAATTTTGTCATTTGTCGCGACGTCATCGGAATTGGCCAAAATATGGCAGGTTGATTGGAAAAGGCCCAAGAAATTGGACTCGGGGCACAGACTCGGGATCACAGGATTTTAGCCAAATTCCTTCATTTAGGCCTCCGAATAATTAATTTCTTTATTAATTATGTCAGGTTGAAGAAGTGTTGGACATAAAATTAACAATGAAAAATTGCACCAAGAGCAATTTTGTCATTTGTCGTGACGGTGTCGGAATGGGACACAATTTGACAGGTTGATTTGAAACGGCTCGAGAAATTGGACTCGGAGCATAGACCCGGAATCACAAGGTTTTAGCCAAATTCCTTCATTTAGGCCTCTGAATAATTAATTTCTGTATTGATTATGTCAGGTTGAAGAAGTGATGGACAGAAAATTAACAAAGCAAAACCACACTAGGGGTAATTTTGTCATTTGTTGCGATGGTGTTGTAATTGGCCGAAATTTGGCAGGTTGATTGGAAACGGCCCGAGAAATTTAACTCGGGGCACAGACCGGGGATCACGGGATTTAGCCAAATTCCTTCGTTTAGGCCTCCGAATAATTAATTTTCGTATTAATTATGTCAGGTTGAGGAAGTGTTGGACAGAACCGCACCGGGGGCAATTTTGTCACTTGTCGCGACGGTGTCGGAATGGGTCGAAATTGGCAGGTTGATTGAAAATGGCACGAGAAATTGGACTCGGGGCACAGACCCGGGATCATGGGATTTTAGCCAGATTCCTTCATTTAGACCTTGGAATAATTAATTTTCGTATTAGTTATGTCAGGTAGACGAAGTGTTGGACAGAAAATTAACAAAGAAAAATCGTACGAGGGGCAATTTCGTCATTTGTCACGACGGTGTCGGAATGGTCTGAAATTTGGCAAGTTGATTGGAAATGGCCCACGAAATTGGACTCGAAGCACAGACCCGGTATCACGGGATTTTAGCCAAATGCCATCGTTTATGCCTCTGAATAACAATATTTCTTATTAATTATGTCAGGTTGAAGAAGTGTTGGATAGAAAATTAACAATGAAAAACTGCACCAAGGAACATTTTGTCATTTGTCGCGACGGTGTCGGAATGAGCCGAAATTTAGCAGGTTGATTTGAAACGGCTCGAGAAATTGGACTCGGGGCACAAACCCGGGATCAAAAGATTTTGGCCAAATTCCTTCATTTAGGCCTCCGAATAATTAATTTCCTTATTAATTATGTCAGGTTGAAGAAGTGTTGGACAGATAATTAACAAAGCAAAACCGCTCCAGGGGCAATTTTGTCATTTGTCGCGACGTTGTCCGAATTGGCCGAAATTTGGCAGGTTGATTGGAAAAGGCCCGAGAAATTGGACTCGAGGCACAGACTCGGGATCACGAGATTTTAGCCTAATTCTTTCGGTTAGGCCTCCAAACAATTAATTTCTTTATTAATTATGTCAGGTTGAAGAAGTGTTGGACATAAAATTAACAATGAAAAACCGCACCAAGAGCAATTTTGTCATTTGTCGTGACGGTGTCGGAATGGGCCGAAATTTGGCAGGTTGATTTGAAACGGCCCGAGAAATTGAACTCGGAGCACAGACCCGGAATCACAAGATTTTAGCCAAATTCCTTCATTTAGGCTTTCAAATAATTAATTTCCTTATTAATTATGTCAGGTTGAAGAAGTGTTGGACAGAAAATTAACAAAGCAAAAATGCAATAGGGGCAATTTTGTCATTTATTGCGATGGTGCCGTAATTGGTCGAAATTTGGCAAGTTTATTGGAAACGGCCTGAGAAATTAGACTCAGGGCACAGACCTGGGATCACGAGATTTAGCCAAATTCCTTCGTTTAGGCCTCCGAATAATTAATTTTCGTATTAATTATGTCAGTTTGAAGAAGTGTTCGACAGAAAATTAACAACGCAAAACCGCACCAGGGACAATTTTGTCATTTGTCGCGATGGTGTCAGAATGGACCCAAATTTGGTAGGTTGATTAGAAACGGCTCAAGAAATTGGACTCAGGGCACAGACCCGGGATCACGGGATTTTAGCCAAATTCCTTCGGTTTGGCCTCCGAATAATTAATTTCTTTATTAATTATGTCAAGTTGAAGAAGTGCTGGATAGAAAATTAACAATGAAAAACCCCACCAGGGGCAATTTTGTAATTTGTCACGACGTGTCGGAATGGGCCGAAATTCGGCATGTTGATTAGAAATGGCCCGAGAAATTGGACTCGGGGTACAGACCGGGGATCACGGGATTTAGCTAAATTCCTTCGTTTAGGCCTCCGATTAATTAATTTTCGTATTAATTATGTCAGGTTGAGGAAGTATTGGATAGAAAATTAACAAAGCAAAATCGCACCAGGGGCAATTTTGTCATTTGTCGTGACAACGTCGAAATGGGTCGAAATTTGGCAGGTTGATTGGAAACGCCCCGAGAAATTGGATTCGGGGCACAGACCTGGGATCAAGGGATTTAGCTAAATTCCTTTGTTTAGGCCTCCGAATAATTAATTTTCCTATTAATTATGTCAGGTTGAAGAAGTGTTGGACAGAAAATTAACAACGCAAAATCGCACCAGGGGCAATTTTGTCATTTGTCGTGACAGCGTCGAAATGGGTCGAAATTTTGCAAGTTGATTGGAAACGCCCCGAGAAATTGGACTCGGGGCACAGACCCGGGATCAAGGGATTTAGCCAAATTCCTTCGTTTAGGCCTCCGAATAATTAATTTTCCTATTAATTATGTCGAGTTGAAGAAGTGTTGGACGGAAAATTAACAACGCAAAATCGCACTAGGGGCAAATTTGTCATTTGTCGCGACGGTGTCGGAAGGGGCCGAAATTTGGTAGGTTGATTAGAAACTGCCCGAGAAATTGGACACGGGGCACAGACTCCGGATCACGGGATTTTAGCCAAATTCCTTCGTTTAGGCCTCTGAATAATTAATTTTCGTATTAATTATATCATGTTAAAGAAGTGTTGGACAGAAAATTAACAACGCAAAACCGCACCAGGGGCAATTTTGTCATTTGTCGCGGCGGTGTCGGAATGGGCCGAAGTTTGGCAGGTTGATTGAAAATTGCCCGAGAAATTGGACTCGGGGCACAGACCCGGGATCACGGGATTTTGCCAAATTCCTTCATTTAGGCCTCCAAATAATTAATTTTCGTATTAATTATGTCATGTTGAAGAAGTGTTGGACAGAAAATGAACAATGCAAAATCGCACCAGGGGCAATTTTGTCGTTTGTCGCGATGGTGTCAGAATGGGCCGAAATTTGGCAAGTTGATTGGAGACGACCCGAGAAATTGGACTCGGGACACAGACCCGGGGTCACGGGATTTAGCCAAATTCCATCATTTATGCCTCCGAATAACTATATTCCTTATTAATTATGTCAGGTTGAAGAAGTGCTGGACAGAAAATTAACAATGAAACACCGCACAAGGGACAATTTTGTCATTTGTCGCGATGGTGTCGGAAAGGGCCGATATTTGGCTGATTGATTGGAAATGGCCCAAGAAATTGGACTCGGGGCACAGACCCTGGGTCACGGGATTTATCCAATTTCAATCGTTTATGCCTCCGAATATCTATATTCCATATTAATTATATCAGGTTGAAGAAGTGTTGGACAGAAAATTAACAAAGCAAAACCGCACTAGGGGCAATTTTTTCAATTGTCGCGATGTTGTCGAAATTGGCCAAAACTTGGCAGGTTGATTGGAAAAGGCCCTAGAAATTGGATTCGGGGCACAGACTCGGGATCACGGGATTTTAACCAAATTCCTTCGTTTAGGCCTCCGAATAATTTATTTCTTTATTAATTATGTCAGGTTGAAGAAGTGTTGGACATAAAATCTACAATGAAAAACCGCACCAGGAGCAATTTTGTCATTTGTCGTGACGGTGTCGGAATGGACTGAAATTTGGCAGGTCGATTTGAAACGGCCCGAGAAATTAGACTCGGAGCAAAGACCCAGAATCACAAGATTTTAGCCAAATTCCTTCATTTAGGCCTCCGAATAATTAATTATCTTATTAATTATGTCAGGTTGAAGAAGTGTTGGACAGAAAATTAATAAAGCAAAATCGCACTATGGACAATTTTGTCTTTTTTTGCGACGGTGTCGTAATTGGCCGAAATTTGGCAGGTTGATTGGAAATGGCCCAAGAAATTGGACTCAGGGCACAGACCCGGGATCTCGGGATTTAGCCAAATTCCTTCATTTAGGCCTCCGAATAATTAATTTTTGTATTAATTATGTCAAGTTGAAGAAGTGTTGGACACAAAATTTACAACGCAAAATCGCACCAGGGACAATTTTGTCATTTGTCGCGACGGTGTCAGAATTGGCCGAAATTTGGCTAGTTGATTGGAAACGGCTCAAGAAATTGGACTCGGGGCAGAGACTCGGGATCGCAAGATTTTAGCCAAATTCCTTCGATTTGGCCTCCGAATTATTAATTTCCTTATTAGTTATGTCAGGTTGAAGAAGTGCTGGACAGAAAATTAACATTGAAAAACCGCACTAGGGGCAATTTTGTCATTTGTCGTGACGTGTCGGAATGGGCCGAAATTTGGCAGGTTGATTGAAAATTGCCCGAGAAATTGGACTTGGGGCACAGACCCTGGATCACGGGATTTTGCCAAATTCCTTCATTTAGGCCTCCGAATAATTAATTTTTGTATTAATTATGTCAGGTTGAAGAAGCGTTTGACAGAAAATGAACAACGCAAAATCGCACCATGGGCAATTTCGTCATTTGTCGCGATGGTGTCGGAATGGGCCGAAATTTGGCAGGTTGATTGGAAACGGCCTGAGAAATTGGACTTGGGGCACAGGCCCGGGGTCACGGGATTTAGCCAAATTCTATCATTTATGCCTCCGAATAACTATATTCCTTATTAATTATGTCAAGTTGAAGAAGTGCTGGACAGAAAATTAACAATGAAAAATCGCACAAGGGACAATTTTGTCATTTGTCGTGATGGTGTCGGAAAGGGCCGAAATTTGGCAGGTTGATTGGAAATGGCCAAGAAATTGGACTCGAGGCACAAACCCGGGGTAACGAGATTTATCCAAATTCCATCGTTTATGCCTCCGAATAACTATATTCTTTATTAATTATGTCAGGTTGAAGAAGTGTTGGACAGAAAATTAACAATGAAAAACCGCACCAGGGACAAGTTTGTCATTTGTCGCGACGGTGTCGGAATGGGCCGAAATTTGGCAGGTTGTTTGGAAGTGGCCCGAGAAATTGGACTCAGGGCACAGACCCGGGGTCATGGGATTTAGCCAAATTCCTTCGTTTAGGCCTCTGAACAATTAATATTCGTATTAATTATGTCAAGTTGAAGAAGTGTTGGATAGAAAATTACCAACGCAAAACCGCGCCAGGGGCAATTTTTTTCCTTTGTCGCGACGATGTCGGAATGGGCCAAAATTTGGCAGGTTGATTGGAAATGGCCCAAGAAATTGGACTCGGGGAACAGACCCCGGATCACAGGATTTTAGCCAAATTCCTTCATTTAGGCCTCCGAATAATGAATTACCTTATTAATTATGTCAGGTTGAAGAAGTGTTGGACAGAAAATTAACAATGAAAAATCGCACCAGGGACAATTTTGTCATTTGTCGCGACGGTGTCGGAATGGGCCGAAATTTGGCAGGTTGTTTGGAAGTGGCCCGAGAAATTGGACTCAGGGCACAGACCCGGGGTCATGGGATTTAGCCAAATTCCTTCGTTTAGGCCTCTGAACAATTAATATTCGTATTAATTATGTCAAGTTGAAGAAGTGTTGGATAGAAAATTACCAACGCAAAACCGCGCCAGGGGCAATTTTTTTCCTTTGTTGCGACGATGTCGGAATGGGCCGAAATTTGGCAGGTTGATTGGAAATGGCCCAAGAAATTGGACTCGGGGAACAGACCCTGGATCACAGGATTTTAGCCAAATTCCTTCATTTAGGCCTCCGAATAATGAATTACCTTATTAATTATGTCAGGTTGAAGAAGTGTTGGACAAAAAATTAACAAATCAAAACTGCACCAGTGGCAATGTTGTCATTTGTCGCGACGGTGACGAAATTGGCTGAAATTTGGCAGGTTGATTGGAAGTGGACCAAGAAATTGGACTCTGGGCACAGACCCGGGATCATGGGATTTTAGCCAAATTTCTTCGTTTAGGCCTCCGAATAATTAATTTCCATATTAGTTATGTCAGGTTGAAGAAGTGTTGGACAGAAAATTACAATGAAAAACCGCACCAGGGGTAATTTTGTCATTTTTCGCGACGGTGCCGGAATGGACCGAAATTTAGAAGGTTGATTGGAAACGGCTCGAGAAATTGGACTGGGGGCACAGACCCGGGATCACGGGATTTTAGCTAAATTCCTCAGTTTAGACCTCCGAATAATTAATTTACTTATTTATTATGTCAAGTTGAAGAAATGTTGGACAGAAAATTAACAAAGCAAAACTGCTCCAGGAAAATTTTGTCATTTGTCCCGACGGTGTCAGAATGGGCCGAAATTGGGCAGGTTAATTGGAAACGGCCCGAGAACTTGGACTCGGGGCACAGACCTGGGATCACGGAATCTTAGCCAAATTCCTTCGTTTAGCCCTCCGAATAATTAATTTCCATATTAATTATGTCAGGTTGAAGAAGAGTTGGACAGAAAATTAACAAAGCAAAACTGCACCAGGGGCAATTTTGTCATTTATCGCGACGGTGTCAGAATGGGCCGAAATTTCGGAGGTTGTCTGGAAAAGGCCCGAGAAATTGGACTCGGGGCAGAGACTAGGATCATGGGATTTTAGCCAAACTCCTTTGTTTAGGCCTCCGAATAATTCATTTATTTATTAATTATGTCAGGTTGAAGAAGTGTTGGATAGAAAATTAACAATGAAAAACTGCACCAGGAGATATTTTGTCATTTGTCCCGACGGTGTCGGAAGGGGTCGAAATTTGGTAGGTTGATTGGAAACTGCCCGAGAAATTGGACGTGGGGCACAGACTCGGGATCACGGGATTTTCGCCAAATTCCTTTGTTTAGCCTCCGAATAATTAATTTCCTGATTAATTATGTCAGGTTGAAAATGTGTTGGACAGAAAATTAACTAAGCAAAACAGCACCAGGGGCAATTTTGTCAATTGTCGCGACGGTGTCGGAATGGGCCGAAATTTGGCAGGTTGATTGGAAACGGCCCGAGAAATTGGACTTGGGGCACAGACCCGGGATCACTGGATTTTATCGAAATTCCTTCGTTTGGACCTCCGAATAATTAATTTTCGTATTAATTATGTCAGGTTAAAGAAGTGTTGGACAGAAAATTAACAACGCAAAATCGCACCAGGGGCAATTTTGTCATTTGTCGCGACAGTGTCGGAATGGGCCAAAATTTAGCAAGTTGATTAGAAATAGCTCGAGAAATTGGACTCGGGGCACAGACCCAGGATCGCAGGATTTTAGCCAAATTCCTTCGTTTAGGCCTCCGAGCAAATAATTTTCGTATCAATTATGTTAGGTTGAAGAAGTGTTGGACAGAAAATTAATGATGAAAAACCGCACCAGGGCCAATTTTGTAATTTGTCGTGATGGTGTCAGAATGGTCCAAAATTTGGCAGGTTGATTAGAAATGGCCCGAGCAATTGGACTCGAAGCACAGACCCGGGATCACGGGATTTTACCAAATTCCTTCATTTAGGCCTCTGAATAATTAATTTTCGTATTAATTATGTCAGCTTGAAGAAGTTTTGGACAAAAAATTAACAATGAAAAACCGCACAAGGGACAATTTTGTCGTTTGTCTCGATGGTGTAGGAATGGACCGAAATTTGGCAGGTTGATTGGAAATAGCCCAAGAAATTGGACTTGGGGCACAAACCCGGGGTAACGGGATTTATCCAAATTCCATCGTTTATGCCTCCGAATAACTATATTCCTTATTAATTATGTCAGGTTGAAGAAGTGTTGGACAGAAAATTAACAATGAAAAACTGCACCAGGGACAATTTTGTCATTTGTCGCGATGGTGTCGGAATGGGCCTAAATTTGGCAGGTTGTTTGGAAGTGGCCCGAGAAATTGGACTCAGGGCACAGACCCGGGGTCATGGGATTTAGCCAAATTCCTTCGTTTAGGGCTCTGAACAATTAATATTCGTATTAATTATGTCAAGTTGAAGAAGTGTTGGATAGAAAATTACCAACGCAAAACCGCGCCAGGGGCAATTTTGTCATTTGTCGCGACGGTGTCGGAATGGGCCGAAATTTGGCAGGTTGATTGAAAATTGCTCAAGAAATTGGACTCGAAGCACAGACCCGGGATCACGGGATTTAGCCAAATTCCTTCGTTTAGGCCTCCGAATAATTAATTTCCATATTAGTTATGTCGGGTTGAAGAAGTGTTGGACAAAAAATTACAATTAAAAACTGCACCATGGGTAATTTTGTCAATTTTCGCGACGGTGCCGAAATGGATCGAAATTTAGAAGGTTGATTGGAAACGGCCCGAGAAATTGGACTCGGGGCACAGACCAGGGATCACGGGATTTTAGCTAAATTCCTTAGTTTAGACCTCCGAATAATTAATTTACTTATTTATTATGTCAGGTTGAGGAAATGTTGGACAGAAAATTAACAAAGCAAAATTGCTCCAGGAAAATTTTGTCATTTGTCGCAACGGTGTCGGAATGGGCCGAAATTGGGCAGGTTGATCGGAAACGGCTTGAGAAATTGGACTCGGGGCACAGACCCGGGATCACGGGATCTTAGCCAAATTCCTTCGTTTAGGCCTCCGAATAATTAATTTCCTTATTAATTATGTCAGGCTGAAGAAGTGTTGGACAGAAAATTAACAGAGCAAAACCGCACTAGGGGCAATTTTGTCGTTTATCGCGACGGTGTCAGAATGGGCCAAAATTTAGGAGGTTGTCTGGAAACGGCCCGAGAAATTGGACTCGGGGCACAGACCGGAATCACGAGATTTTAGCCAAACTCCTTTGTTTAGGCCTCCGAATAATTCATTTATTTATTAATTATATCAAGTTGAAGAAGTGCTGGATCGAAAATTAACAATGAAAAACCACACCAGGAGATATTTTATCTTTTGTCCCGACGGGGTCGAAAAGGGCCGAAATTTGGTAGGTTGATTGGAAACTGCCCGAGAAATTGGACGCGGGGCACAGACTCGGGATCACGGAATTTAAGCCAAATTCCTTCCTTTAGCCTCCGAATAATTAATTTCCTGATTAATTATGTCGGGTTGAAAAAGTGTTGGACAGAAAATTATCTAAGCAAAACAGCACCAGGGGCAATTTTGTCAATTGTCGCGACGGCGTCAGAGTGGGCCGAAATTTAGCAGATTTATTGGAAACGGCCCGAGAAAATGGACTCAAGGCACAGATCCGGGATCACTAGATTTTACCAAAATTCCTTCGTTTGGACCTCCGAATAACTAATTTTCGTATTAATTATGTCAGGTTAAAGAAGTGTTGGACAGAAAATTAACAACGTAAAACCGCACCAGGGGCAATTTTGTCATTTGTCGCGATGGTGTTGGAATGGGCCAAAATTTAGCAAGTTGATTAGAAATGGCTCGAGAAATTGGACTCGGGGCACAGACCCGGGATCGCGGGATTTTAGCCAAATTCCTTCGTTTAGGCCTCTGAATAATTAATTTTCGTATTAATTATGTCAGGTTAAAGAAGTGTTGGACAGAAAATTAACAACGTAAAACCGCACCAGGGGCAATTTTGTCATTTGTCGCGATGGTGTTGGAATGGGCCAAAATTTAGCAAGTTGATTAGAAATGGCTCGAGAAATTGGACTCGGGGCACAGACCCGGGATCGCGGGATTTTAGCCAAATTCCTTCGTTTAGGCCTCCGAGCAAATAATTTTCGTATCAATTATGTCTGGTTGAAGAAATGCTGGATAGAAAATTAACGATGAAAAACCGCACCAGGGCCAATTTTGTAATTTGTCACGACGGTGTCGGAATAGTCCAAAATTTGGCAGGTTGATTAGAAACGGCCCGAGCAATTGGACTCGGAGCACAGACCCGGGATCACGGGATTTAGCCAAATTCCTTCATTTAGACCTCTGAATAATTAATTTTTGTTTTAATTATGTCAGGATGAAGAAGTGTTGGACAAAAAATTAACAATGCAAAATCGCACCAGGGGCAATTTTGTCATTTGTCACGACGGTGTTGGAATGGGCCGAAATTTAGCGGGTTGATTGGAAACGGCCTGAGAAATTGGACTCGGGGCACAGACCCGGGGTCACGGGATTTAGCCAAATTCCATCATTTATGCCACCGAATAACTATATTCCTTATCAATTATGTCAGGTTGAAGAAGTGTTGGACAAAAAATTAACAATGAAAAATCGCACAAGGGACAATTTTGTCGTTTGTCGCGATGGTGTCGGAATGGACCGAAATTTGGCAGGTTGATTGGAAATGGCCCGAGAAATTGGACTCGGTGGGTCTTGGGATTTATTCAAATTCCATCGCTTATGGCTCCGAATAACTATATTCCTTAATTATGTCAAGTTGAAGAAATGTTGGACAGAAAATTAACAATGAAAAATCGCACTAGGGATAATTTTGTCATTTGTCGCGATGATGTCGGAATGGGCCGAAATTTGGCTGGTTGATTGGAAATGGCCCAAGAAATTGGACTCGGGGCACAGACCCGGGGTCACGGGATTTAGCCAAATTCCTTCGTTTAGGCCTCTGAACAATTAATATTCGTATTAATTATGTCAGGTTGAAGAAGTGTTGGACAAAAAATTAACAGCGCAAAACCGCACCTAGGGTAATTTTGTCATTTGTCGCGACGGTGTCGGAATGGGCCGAAATTTGGCAGGTTGATTGAAAATTGCTCGAGAAATTGGACTCGGGGCACAGACCCGGGATCACGGGATTTAGCTAAATTCCTTCGTTTAGGCCTCCGAATAATTAATTTCCATATTAGTTATGTCAGGTTGAAGAAGTGTTGGACAAAAAGTTACAATGAAAAACCGCACCAGGGGTAATTTTGTCATTTTTCGGGATGGTACCGGAATGGATCGAAATTTAGAAGGTTGATTGGAAACGGCCCGAAAAATTGGACTTGGGGCACAGACCCGGGATCACGGGATTTTAGCTAAATTCCTTAGTTTAGACCTCCGAATAATTAATTTACTTATTTATTATGTCAGGTTGAGGAAATGTTGGACAGAAAATTAACAAAGCAAAACTGCTCCAGGAAAATTTTGTCATTTGTCGCGACGGTGTCGGAATAGGCCGAAATTGGGCAGGTTGATTGGAAACGGCCCAAGAAATTGGACTCGGGGCACAGACCCGGGATCACGGGATCTTAGCCAAATTCGTTAGTTTAGGCCTCCGAATAATTAATTTTCGTATTAATTATGTCAAGTTGAAGAAGTGTTGGGTAGAAAATTAACAAAGAAAAACCGCACTATGGGCAATTTTGTCATTTGTCGCAACAGTGTCGAAATGGGCCGAAATTTGGCAGGTTGATTTGAAACGGTCCGAGAAATTGGACTCGTGGCACAGACCCGGGATTACGGGACTTTAGCCAAATTCCTCCGTTTTGGCCTCCGAATAATTATATTCCTTATTAATTATGTTAGGTTGAAGAAGTGTTGGACAGAAAATAAACAATGAAAAATCGTACTTGGGGCAATTTTGCCATTTGTGGCAACGGTGTCGGAATGGGATCAAATTTGCCTGCTTGATTGGAAACTGCACGAGAAATTGAACTCGGGGCACAAACATGGGATCACGGGATTGAGCCAATTCCTTCGTTTAGGCCTCCGAATAATTAATTTTCGAATTAATTATGTCAGGTTGAAGAAGTGTTGGACAGAAAATTAACAACGCAAAATCGCACCAGGCAATTTTGACATTTGTCGCGATGATGTCGGAACGGGCCGAAATTTGGCAGGTTCATTGGAAATGGCGCGAGAAATTGGACTTCGGGCACAGATCGGGATCACGGGATTTTAGCCAATTTCCTTCGTTTAGGCCACCGAATAATTAATTTCCATATTAATTATGTCAGGTTGAAGAAGTGTTGGACAAAAAATTAACAATGAAAAACTGCTCTAGGGGCAATTTTGTCATTTGTCGCGATGGTCTCAGAATGGGCCAAAATTTGGCAGGTTGATTGGAAACTGCCCGAGAAATTGGACATGGGGCATAGAGCCGGGATCATGGGATTTTGCCAAATTCCTTCATTTAGGCCTCTGAATAATTAATTTTCGTCTTAATTATTTCAGGTTGAAGAAGTGTTGGACAGAAAATTAACAACGCAAAACCACACCAGGGGCAATTTTTATTATTTGTCGGAATGGGCCGAAATTAGGCAGATTGATTGGAAACGGCCCGAAAAATTGGACTGGGGGCACAGACCCGGGATCACAGGATTTTAGCCAAATTCCTTCATGTAGGCCTCCGAATAATTAATTTCCTTTTTAATTGTGTCAGGTTGAAGAAGTGTTGGACAGAAAATTAACAAATCAAAACCGCACCAGTGGCAATTTTGTCATTTGTCACGACAGTGTCGCAATGGACCGAAATTGGGCAGGTTGATTGGAAACGGCCTGAGAAATTGGACTTGGAGCACAGACCCAGGACCACGGGATTGAGCTAAATTCCTTCGTTAGGCCTCCGAATAATTAATTTTCGTATTAATTATGTCAGGCTGAAGAAGTGTTGGATAAAAAATTAACAAAGAAAAACCGTACCAGGAGCAATTTTGTCATTTGTCGCGATGGTGTCGGAATGGGCTGAAATTTGGCGAGTTGATTGGATGCGAACCGAGAAACTGGACTTGGGGCACAGACCCGGGATCACGGGATTTTAGCCAAATTCCTTCGTTTAGGCCTCCGTATAATTAATTTCCTTATTAATTATGTCAGGTTGAAGAAGTATTAGACAGACAATTAACAAAGAAAAACCGCACCAAGGGCAATTTTGTCATTTATCGTGACGGTGTCGGAGTGGGCCGAAATTTGGCAGGTTGGTTGGAAATGGCCCAAGAAATTGGACTCGGGGCACGGACCCTGGATCATAGGATTTTAGCCAAATTCCTTCGTTTACGCCTCCGAATAATTATATTTCTTATTAATTATGTCAGGTTGAATAAGTGTTGGACAGAAAATTAACAAAGCAAAACTGCACCAGGGGCAATTTTGTCATTTGTCGCGATATTGTCAGAATGGGCTGAAATTGGGCAGGTTGATTGGAAACGGCCCTAGAAATTGGACTCGGGGCACAGACCCGGGATCACGGGATTTAGCCAAATTCATTTGTTAGGCCTCCGAATAATTAATTTTCGTATTAATTATTTCAAGTTGAAGAAGTGTTGGGCAGAAAATTAACAAAAAAAACCGCACCAAGGGACAATTTTGTCGTTTGTCACGATGGTGTCGGAATGGACCGAAATTTGGCAGGTTGATTTGAAACGGCCCGAGAAATTGGACTCGTGGCACAGACCCGGGATCACGGGACTTTAGCCAAATTCCTTCATTTTGGCCTCCAAATAATTATATTCCTTATTAATTATGTTAGGTTGAAGAAGTGTTGGACAGAAATTAAACAATGAAAAACCGCACTTGGGGCAATTTTGCCATTTGTTGCAACGGTGTCGGAATGGGATCAAATTTGGCAGCTTGATTGGAAACTGCACGAGAAATTGAACTCGGGGCACAAACCCGGGATCACGGGATTGAGCCAATTCCTTCGTTTAGGCCTCCGAATAATTAATTTTCGAATTAATTATGTCAGGTTGAAAAAGTGTTGGACAGAAAATTAACAACGCAAAATCGCACCAGGCAATTTTGACATTTGTCGCGATGATGTCGGAATGGGCCGAAATTTGGCAGGTTCATTGGAAATGGCGCGAGAAATTGGACTTCGGGCACAGATCGGGATCACGGGATTTTAGCCAATTTCCTTCGTTTAGGCCTCCGAATAATTAATTTCCATATTAATTATGTCAGGTTGAAGAAGTGTTGGACAAAAAATTAACAATGAAAAACTGCTCTAGGGGCAATTTTGTCATTTGTCGCGACGGTCTCAGAATGGGCCGAAATTTGGCAGGTTGATTGGAAACGGCCCGAGAAATTGGACACGGGGCATAGAGCTGGGATCATGGGATTTTGCCAAATTCCTTCATTTAGGCCTCTGAATAATTAATTTTCGTCTTAATTATTTCAGGTTGAAGAAGTGTTGGACAGAAAATTAACAACGCAAAACCACACCAGGGGCAATTTTTATCATTTGTCGCAACGATGTCGGAATGGGCCGAAATTAGGTAGGTTGATTGGAAACAGCCTGAAAAATTGGACTGGGGGCACAGACCCGAGATCACAGGATTTTAGCCAAATTCCTTCGTTTAGGCCTCCGAATAATTAATTTCCTTTTTAATTATGTCAGGTTGAAGAAGTGTTGGACAGAAAATTAACAAATCAAAACCGCACTAGAGGTAATTTTGTCATTTGTCGCGACAGTGTCACAATGGGCCGAAATTGGGCAGGTTGATTGGAAACGGCTAGAGAAATTGGACTTGGAGCACGGACCCGGGACCACGGGATTGAGCCAAATTCCTTCGTTAGGCCTCCGAATAATTAATTTTCGTATTAATTATGTCAGGCTGAAGAAGTGTTGGATAGAAAATTAACAATGAAAAACCGTACCAGGAGCAATTTTGTCATTTGTCACGACGGTTTCGGAATGGGCCGAAATTTGGCGAGTTGATTGGATGCGAACCGAGAAACTGGACTCGGGGCACAGACCCGGGATCATGGGATTTTAGCCAAATTCCTTCGTTTAGGCCTCCGTATAATTAATTTCCTTATTAATTATGTCAGGTTGAAGATGTATTGGACAGACAATTAACAAAGAAAAACCGCACCAAGGGCAATTTTGTCATTTGTCGTGACGGTGTCGGAGTGGGTCGAAATTTAGTAGGTTGGTTGGAAATGGCTCGAGAAATTGGACTCGGGGCACAGACCCAGGATCACAGGATTTTAGCCAAATTCCTTCGTTTACACCTCCGAATAATTATATTTCTTATTAATTATGTCAGGTTGAATAAGTGTTGGACAGAAAATTAACAAAGCAAAACTGCACCAGGGGGCAATTTTGTCATTTGTCGTGGCATTGTCAGAATGGGGCCGAAATCGGGCAGGTTGATTGGAAACGGCCCTAGAAATTGAACTCGGGGCACAGACCCGGGATCATGGGATTTAGCTAAATTCATTCGTTAGGCCTCCGGATAATTAATTTTCGTATTACTTATGTCAAGTTGAAGAAGTGTTGGGCAGAAAATTAACAAAGAAAAACCGCACCAGGGGCAATTTTGTCATTTGATGAGACGAAGTCGGAGTGGGCCAAAATTTGGCAGGTTGGTTGGAAACGGCCCGAGAAATTGGACTCGGGGCACAGACCCAGGATCACAGGATTTTAGCCAAATTCCTTCTTTTACGCCTCCGAATAATTATATTTCTTATTAATTATGTCTTGTTGAATAAGTGTTGGACAGAAAATTAAAAAAGCAAAACTGCACTAGGGGGCAATTTTGTCATTTGTCGCGATATTGTCAGAATGGGCCGAAATTGGGCAGGTTGATTGGAAACGGCCCTAGAAATTGGACTCGGGGCACAGACCCGGGATCACGGGATTTAGCCAAATTCATTCGTTAGGCCTCCGAATAATTAATTTTTGTATTAATTATGTCAAGTTGAAGAAGTGTTGGGCAGAAAATTAACAAAGAAAAACCGCACTAAGGGCAATTTTGTCATTTGTCGTGACGGTGTCGGAATGGGCCGAAATTTGGCAGGTTGATTAGAACCGGCCCTAGAAATTGGTCTCGGGGCAAAGACCATGGATCACGGGATTTTAGCCAAATTCTTTCGTTTAGGCTTCCGAATTATTAATTTCCTTATTAATTATGTCAGGTTGAAGAAGTGTTGGACAAAAAATTAACAAAGCAAAATCGCACTAGGGGTAATTTTGTGATTTGTCGCGACGGTGTCGGAATGTGCCGAAATTTGGCAAGTTGATTGGAAACGGCCCGAGAAATTGGACTCGGGGCACAGACCCGGGATCACGGGATTTAGCCAAATTCCTTCGTTTAGGCCTCTGAATAATAAATTTTCGTATTAATTATGTCAGGTTGAAGAAGTGTTGGACAAAAAATTAACAAAGCAAAATCGCACTAGGGGTAATTTTGTGATTTGTCGCGACGGTGTCGGAATGTGCCGAAATTTGGCAAGTTGATTGGAAACGGCCCGAGAAATTGGACTCGGGGCACAGACCCGGGATCACGGGATTTAGCCAAATTCCTTCGTTTAGGCCTCTGAATAATAAATTTTCGTATTAATTATGTCAGGTTGAAAAAGTATTGGACAGAAAAGTAACAACGCAAAACCGCATCAGGGTCGATTTTGTCATTTGTCGAGACAATGTTGGAATGTGCCAAAATTTTGCAAGTTGATTGGAAACAGACCGAGAAACTGGACTCTGGGCACAGACCCAGGATCACGGGATTTTAGCCAAATTCCTTCATTTAGGCCTCCAAATAATTAATTTCCTTATTAATTATCTCAGGTTGAAGAAGTGTTGGACAAAAAATTACAATGAAAAACTGCACTAGGCTCAATTTTGTCATTTTTCAAGACGGTGTCGAGATGGACCGAAATTTTGCAGGTTGATTGGAAACAACCCGAGAAATGGGGCTCGGGGCACAAACCCGGGATCACGAGATTTTAGCCAAATTCCTTCGGTTAGGCCTCTGAATAAATAATTTATTTATTAATTATGTCTGGTTGAAGAAATGTTGGACAGAAAATTAACAAAGCAAAACCGTACCATGGGCAATTTTGTCATTTGTCGCGACGGTGTCGGAACCGGTCGAAATTGGGCAGGTTGATTGGAAACGGCCCGAGAAATTGGACTCGATGCACAGACCTGGGATAATGGGATTTAGCCAAATTCCTTCATTAGGCCTCCGAATAATTAATTTTCATATTAATTATGACTGGTTGAAAAAGTGTTGGACAGAAAATTAACAAAGAAAAATCGTACCAGTGGCAATTTTTTCACTTGTAGCAACAGTGTTAGAATGGGCCAAAATTTGGCAGGTTGATTAGAAACGGACCGAGAAATTGGACTCTGGGCACAGACCCAGGATCACAGGATTTTAGCCAAATTCCTTCGTTTTGGCCTCCGAATAATTAATTTCCTCATTAATTATGTCAGGTTGAAAAAGTGTTGGACAGAAAATTAAAATGAAAAACCGCACCTGGGGCAATTTTGTCATTTCTCGCGACGGTGTCGGAATGGACCGAAATTTGGTAGGTTGATTGGATACGGCCCGAGAAATTGGAGTTGGGGCACAGACCCGAGATCACGGGATTTTAGCCAAATTCGTTTGTTTAGGCCTCCGAATAACTAATTTCCTCATTAATTATGTCAGGTTGAAGAAGTGTTGGACAGAAAATTAACAAAGCAAAACCGTACCAGGGGCAATATTGTCATTTTTCCCGACGGGGTGGGAATGGGCCGAAATTTGGTAGGTTGATTGGAAACGGCCCGAGAAATTGGACTCGGGGCACGGACCCGAGATCACGGGATTTTAGCTAAATTCCTTCGTTTAGGCCTCCGAATAATTATATTCCTTATTAATTATGTCAGGTTGACGAAGAGTTGGGCACAAAATTAACAATGAAAAACCGTACCTAGGGCAATTTTGTCACTTGTCGCGACGGTGTCGGAATGGGCCCAAATTTGGTAGGTTGATTAGAAACGACCCCAGAAATTGGATTCGAGGCACTGACCCGAGATCACGGGATTTTAGCCAAATTCCTTCGTTAAGCCTCCAAATAATTTATTTCCTTATTAATTATGTCAGGTTGAAGAAGTGTTGGATAGAAAATTAACAATGGAAAACCGAACCAGGGGCAATTTTGTCATTTGTCGCGACGGTGTCGGAATGGGCCGAAATTTAGCAGGTTGATTAGAAACGGCCCGAGAAATTAGTCTCGGGGCACTGACCCGGGATCACGGGATTTTAGCCAAATTCTTTCGTTTAGGCTTTCGAATTATTAATTTCCTTATTAATTATGTCAGGTTGAAAAAGTGTTGGACAGAAAATTAACAAAGGAAAACCGCACCAAGGGCAATTTTATCATTTGTCGCGACGGTGTCGGAATGGGCCGAAATTTGATAGGTTGATTAGAAACGGCCCGAGAAATTGGTCTCGGGGCACAGACCCTGGATCATGCGATTTTAGCCAAATTCTTTTGCTTAGCCTTCCGAATTATTAATTTTCTTATTAATTATGTCAGGTTGAAGAAGTGTTGGACAGAAAATTAACAATGCAAAACCGTACCAGGGGCAATATTGTCATTTGTCGCGACGAGGTCGGAATGGGCCAAAATTTCGTAGGTTGATTGGAAACGGTCCAAGAAATTGGACTCGGGGCACGAACCCGAGATCACGGGATTTTAGCCAAATTCCATTGTTTAGGCCTCCGAATAATTATATTCCTTATTAATTATGTCAGGTTGTAGAAGTATTGGACACAAAATTTACAATGAAAAACCGCACCTTGGACAATTATATCATTTGTCACGACAGTGTCGGAATGGGCCCAAATTTGGCAGGTTGATTGGAAACAAATTGGACTCGGGGCATGAACCCGTGATCATGGGATTTTTGCCAAATTCTTTCATTTAGGCCTCCGAATAATTAATTTTCGTATTAATTATGTCAAGTTGAAGAAGTTTTGGACAAAAAATTAACAACGCAAAATAGTACCAGGGGCAATTTTGTCATTTGTAGCATTGGTGTCGGAACGGGTTGAAATTTGGCAGGTTGGTTGGGAGCGACCCGAGAAATTGGACTCAGGGCAGAGACCGGGATCACGGGATTTTAGCCAAATTCCTTCGTGTAGGCCTCCGAATAATTATTTTCCTTATTAATTATTTCAGGTTGAAGAAGTGTAGGACAAAAAATTAACAATGAAAAATCGCTCCACGGGTAATTTTGTCATTTGTCGCGACGGTGTCGGAATGGGCCAAAATTTGGAGGGTTGATTGGAAATAGCCCGAGAAATTGGACTCGGGGCACGGACTCGGGATCACGGGATTTTAGCCAAATTCCTTCCTTTAGGCCTCCGAATAATTAATTTTCGTATTAATTATGTCAGGTTGAAGAAGTGTTGGACAGAAAATTAACAACGTAAAATCACACCAAGGGCAATTTCGTCACTGGTCACGACGGTGTCGGAATGGGCAAAAATTTGGCAAGTTGATTGGAAGCGGCCCGAGAAATTTGACTCGGGCACAGACCCGGGATCATGGGATTTAGCCAAATTCCTTCGTTTAGGCCTCTGAATAATTAATTTTCGTATTAATTATGTAAGGTTGAAGAAGTGTTGGACAGAAAATTAACAATGCAAAATCGCACCAGGGTCAATTTTGTCATTTGTCGCGACGGTGTTAGAATGGGCCGAAATTCGGAGGGTCGAAGGGAAACGGCCCGAGAAATTGGACTCGGGGCACAGACCCGGGGATCACGGGATTTTACCCAAATTCCTTCCTTCAGGCCTCCGAATAATTAATTTCCTTATTAATTATGTCAGGGTTGGACAGAAAATTAACAAAGCTAAACCGCGCCAAGGGTGATTTTGTCATTTGTCGCGACGGTGTCTGAATGGCCCGAAATTTGGCAGGTTGATTGGAAACGGCCCCAGAAATTGGACTCTGGGCACAGACCTGGTATCATGGGATTTAGCCAAATTCCTAAGATTAGGCCTCCGAATAATTAATTTTCGTATTAATTATGTCAAGTTGAAAAAGTGATGGACAGAAAATTAACAAAGCAAAACCGCACCAGGGGCAATTTTGTCATTTGTAGCATTGGTGTCGGAACGGGTTAAAATTTGGCAGGTTGGTTGGGAACGACCCGAGAAATTGGACTCAGGGCAGAGACCGAGATCACGGGATTTTAGCCAAATTCCTTCGTGTAGGCCTCCGAATAATTATTTTCCTTATTAATTATTTCAGGTTGAAGAAGTGTTGGACAAAAAATTAACAATGAAAAATCGCTCCACGGGCAATTTTGTCATTTGTCGCGACGGTGTCGGAATGGGCCAAAATTTGGAGGGTTGATTGGAAACAGCCCGAGAAATTGGACTCGGGGCACGGACTCGGGATCATGGGATTTTAGCCAAATTCCTTCCTTTAGGCCTCCGAATAATTAATTTTCGTATTAATTATGTCAGGTTGAAGAAGTGTTGGACAGAAAATTAACAACGTAAAATCACACCAAGGGCAATTTCATCACTTGTCGCGACGGTGTCGGAATGGGCAAAAATTTGGCAGGTTGATTGGAAGCGGCCCGAGAAATTGGACTCGGGGCACAGACCCGGGATCATGGGATTTCGCCAAATTCCTTCGTTTAGGCCTCTGAATAATTAATTTTCGCATTAATTATGTCAGGTTGAAGAAGTGTTGGACAGAAAATTAACAATGCAAAATCGCACCAGGGTCAATTTTGTCATTTGTCGCGACGGTGTCAGAATGGGCCGAAATTTGGCAGGTTGATTGGAAAGGGCCCGAGAAATTGGACTCAGGGCACAGACCCGGGGATCACGGGATTTTAGCTAAATTCCTTTGGTTATACCTCTGAATAAATAATTTACTTATTTATTACGTCTGGTTGAAGAAATGTTGGACTGAAAATTAACACAGCAAACCTGCACCAGGGGCAATTTTGTCATTTGTCACGACTGTGTCGAAATGGGCGGAAATTTAGCAGGTTGATTGGAAACGGCTCGAGAAATTGGACTCGGGGCATTGACCCGGGATCATGGGGTTTAGCAAAATTCCTTCGTTAGGCCTCCGAATAATTAATTTTCATATTAATTGTGTCTGGTTGAAGAAGTGTTGGACAGAAAATTAACAAAGGAAAACCTCACCAGGGGCAATTTTGTCATTTGTCGCGGCGGTGTTAGAATGGGCCGAAATTTGACAGGTTGGTTGGAAACGGACTAAGAAATTGGACTCTGGGCACAGACTCGTGATCACGGGATTCTAGCCAAATTTTTTCGTTTAGGCCTCCGAATAATTAATTTTCGTATTAATTCTGTCAAGTTGAAGAAGTTTTGGACAAAAAATTAACAACGCAAAACAACACCAGGGGCAATTTTGTCATTTGTAGCGTTGGTGTCGGAACGGGTTGAAATTTGACATGTTTATTGGGAATGACCTGAGAAATTGGACTCAGGGCACAGACCGGGATCACGGGATTTTAGCCTAATTCCTTCGTTTTGGCCTCCGAATAATTATTTTCCTTATTAATTATGTCAGGTTGAAGAAGTGTTGGACAAAAAATTAACAATGAAAAATCGCCCCACTGTCAAAATGGGCCAAAATTTGGAGGGTTGATTGGAAACAACCCGAGAAATTGGGCTCGGGGCATAGACCTGAGATCACGGGATTTAGCCAAATTCCTTCGTTTAGGCCTCCGAATAATTAATTGTCGTATTAATTATATCAGATTGAAGAAGTGTTGGATAGAAAATTAACAACGCAAAACGGCACCAGGGGCAAATTTGTCATTTGTAGCGATGGTGTCAGAACGGGCCGAAATTTGGCAGGTTGATTAGGAACGACCCGAGAAGTTGGACTCAGGGCACAAACCGGGATCACGGGATTTTAGCCAAATTCCTTTGTTTAGGCCTCCGAATAATTATTTTCTTTATTAATTATGTCTGGTTGAAGAAGTTTTGGACAAAAAATTAACAATGAAAAATCGCTCCACGGGCAATTTTGTCATTTGTAGCAACGGTGTCGGAATGGGCCAAAATTTGGAGGGTTGATGGGAAACGGCCCGAGAAATTGGACTCGAGGCACAGACCTAGGATCACAGGATTTTACCCAAATTCCTTCCTTTAGGCCTCCAAATAATTAATTTCCTTATTAATTATGTCAGGGTTGGACAGAAAATTAACAAAGCTAAACCGCACCATGGGCAATTTTGTCAATCGTCGCAACGGTGTCTGAATGACCCGAAATTTGGCAGGTTGATTGGAAACAGCCCGAGAAATTGGACTCGGGGCACAGACCCGGTATCATGGGATTTAGCCAAATTCCTAAGATTAGGCCCCCGAATAATTAATTTTCGTATCAATTATGTCAGGTTGAAGAAGTGTGGGACCGAAAATTAACAACGTAAAATCGCACCAAGGGAAATTTCGTCATTTGACGCGACAGTATCTAAATGGGCCGAAATTTGGCAGATTGATTGGAAAGGGCCCGAGAAATTGCACTCGGGTCACAGACCCGGGATCACGGGATTTTAGCCAAATTCTTTCCTTTAGGCCTCCGAATAATTAATTTCCGTATTAATTATGTCAGGTTGAAGAAGTGATGGACAGAAAATTAACAATGAAAAATTGGTCCTCGGGCAATTTTGTCATTTGTCGCGACGGTGTCGGAATGGGCCAAAATTTGGAGGGTTGATTGGAAACGGCCCGAGAAATTGGACTCGGGGCACAGACCCGGGATCACGGGATTTTAGTCAAATTCCTTCCTTTAGGCCTCCGAATAATTAATTTTCGTATTAATTATGTCAGGTTGAGGAAGTGTTGGACAGAAAATTAACAACGCAAAATCGCACCAAGGGCAATTTCGTCATTTTTCGCGACGGTGCCGGAATGGGCTGAAATTTGGCTGGTTGATTAGAAACGGCTCGATTAATTGGACTCGGGGCACAGACCCGGGATCATGGGATTTAGCCAAATTCCTTCGTTAGGCCTCCAAATAATTAATTTTCATATTATTTATGTCTGGTTGAAGAAGTGTTGGACAAAAAATTGACAAAGAAAAACCTCACCAGGGCAATTTTATGATTTGTCGTGACGGTGTCAGAATGGGTCGAAATTTGGCAGGTTGAATGGAAACGGACCGAGAAATTGGGCTCTGGGCATAGACCCATGATAACGGGATTTTAGCCAAATTCTTTCGTTTAGGCCTCTGAATAATTAATTTTCGTATTAATTATGTCAGGTTGAAGAATTGTTGGACAAAAAATTAACAGCGCAAAACCGCACAAGGGGCAATTTTGTCATTTGTAGCGATGGTGTCGGAACGGGCCGAAATTTGGCAAGTTGATTGGGAACGACCCGAGAAATTGGACTCGGGGTACAGACCGGGATCGTGGGATTTTAGCCAAATTCCTTCGTTTAGGCCTCCGAATAATTGTTTTCCTTATTAATTATGTCAGGTTGAAGAAGTGTTGGACAAAAAATTAACAATGAAAAATCGCTCCACGGGCAATTTTGTCATTTGTCGCGATGGTGTCGGAATGGGCCAAAATTTGAAGGGTTGATTGGAAACGGGCAGAGAAATTGGACTCGGGGCACAAACCCGGGATCACGGGATTTTAGCCAAATTCCTTCCTTTAGGCCTCCGAATAATTAATTTCCTTATTAATTATGTCAGTTTGAAGAAGTGTTGGACAGAAAATTAACAAAGCTAAACCGTACCAGGAGAATTTTGTCATTTGTCGCGACGGCGTCGGAATGGGCCGAAATTTGGTAGGTTGATTGGAAACGGCTCGAGAAATTGGACTTGGGGCACAGACCCGGGATCATGGGATTTTGCCAAATTCCTAAGATTAGGCCTCCAAATAATTAATTTTCCCATTAATTATGTCAGGTTGAGGAAGTGTTGGACAAAAAATTAACAACGCAAAATCGCACCAAGGGCAATTTTGTCATTTGTCGCGACGGTGTTGGAATGGGCCGAAATTTGGCAGGTTGATTGGAAAGGGCCCGAGAAATTGGACTCGGGTCATAGACCCAAGACTACGGGATTTTAACCAAATTCTTTCCTTTAGGCCTCCGAATAATTAATTTCCTTATTAATTATGTCAGGTTGAAGAAGTGATGGACAGAAAATTAACAAAGCAAAACCGCACCAGGGGCAATTTTGTCACTTGTCGCGACGGTGTCAGAATTGGCCGAAATTTGGCAGGTTGATTGGAAATGGCCCGGGAAATTGGACTCGGGGCACAGACCCGGGATCATGGGATTTAGCCAAATTCCTTCATTTAGGCCTCTAAATAATTAATTTTCATATTAATTATGTCAGGTTGAAGAAGTGTTGGACAGAAAATTAACAACGCAAAATCGTACCAGGGTCAATTTTGTCATTTGTCGTGACGGTGTCGGAATGGGCCGAAATTTCGCAGGTTGATTGGAAAAGGAACGAGAATTTGGACTCTGGGCACAGACCCGGGATCACGGGATTTTAGCCAAATTCCTTCGTTTAGGCCTCCGAATAATTAATTTCCTTATTAATTATGTCAGGTTGAAAAAGTGTTGGACAGAAAATTACAATGAAAAACCACACCAGGGGCAATTTTGTCATTTCTCACGACGGTGTAGGGATGGACCGGAATTGAGCAGGTCGATTGGAAACGGCCCGAGAAATTGGACTCGAGGCATAGAGCGGGGATCACGGGATTTTAACCAAATTCCTTCGGTTATGCCTCCCAATAAATAATTTACTTATTAATTATGTCTGGTTGAAGAAATGTTGGACAGAAAATTAACAAAGCAAAACCGGACTAGGGGCAATTTTGTCATTTGTCGCGACGGTGTCGGATTGGGCCAAAATTTTGGCAGGTTGATTTGAAACGGCTCGAGAAATTGGACTCGGGGCACAGACCCGAGATCATTGGATTTAGCCAAATTCCTTCGTTGGGCCTCCGAATAATTAATTTTCATATTAATTATGTCTGATTGAAGAAGTGTTGGACAGAAAATTAACAACAAAAAATCGCACCAGGGGCAATTTTGTCATTTGTCGCGACGGTGTCGGAATGGGCCAAAATTTGAAGGGTTGATTGGAAACGCCCAGAGAAATTGGACTCGCGGCACAGACCCGGGATCATAGGATTTTAGCCAAATTCCTTCCTTTAGGCCTCCGAATAATTAATTTCCCTATTAATTATGTCAGGTTGAAGAAGTGTTGGGCAGAAAATTAACAAAGCTAAACCGCACCAGGGGAAATTTTGTCATTTGTCGCGACAGCGTCGGAATGAGCCAAAATTTGGCAGGTTGATTGGAAACGGCTCGAGAAATTCGACTCGGGGCACGGACCCCGGATCACGGGATTTTAGCCAAATTCCTTCCTTTAGGCCTCCGAATAATTAATTTCTTTATTAATTATGTCAGGTTGAAGAAGTGTTGGACAGAAAATTAACAAAGCTAAACCGCGCTAGGGGCAATTTTGTCATTTGTCGCGACGGGGTCGGAATGGGCCGAAATTTGGTAGGTTCATTAGAAACGGCTCGAGAAATTGGATTCGAGCACAGACCCGGGGTCATGGGATTTAGCCATATTCCTTCGTTAGGCCTCCGAATAATTAATTTTCATATTAATTATGTTTGGTTGAAGAAGTGTTGGACAGAAAATTAACAAAGAAAAACTGCACCAGGGGCAATTTTGCCGTTCGTCGCGACGGTGTCAGAATGGGCCAAAATTTGGCAGCCTGATTGGAAACGGACCGAGAAATTGGACTCTGGGCGCAGACTCGTGATCACGGGATTTTAGACAAATTCTTTCGTTTAGGCCTCCGAATAATTAATTTCCTTATTACTTATGTCAGGTTGAAGAAGTGTTGGGCAGAAAATTGCAATGAAAAACTGCACCTGGGGCAATTTGGTCATTTCTCGCGACAGTGTCGGAATGGACTGAAATTTGGTAGGTTGATTGGACACGGCCTGAGAAATTGGACTCGAGGCACAAACCAGGAATCACGGGATTTTAGCCGAATTTCTTCGTTTAGGCCTCCGAATAATTAATTTCCTTGTTAATTATGTCAGGTTGAAGAAGTGTTAGACAGAAAATTAACGAAGCAAAACCGTACCAGGGGCAATATTGTCATTTGTCACGATGTGGTCAGAATGGGCCGAAATTTGGTAGGATGATTGGAAACGGCCCGAGAAATTGGACTTGGGGCACGAACCCAGGATCATGGGATTTAGCCAAATTCCTTCGTTTAGGCCTCCGAATAATTTTATTCCTTATAATTATGTCAGGTTGAAGAAGTGTTGGACACAAAATTAATAATTAAAAATCACACCTGGGGCAATTTTGTCATTTGTTGCGACGGTGTCAGAATTGGCCCAAATTTGGCAGGTTCATTGGAAACGGCTCCAAAAAATGGACTCGGGGCACAGACCCGGGATCACGGGATTCTAGCCAAATTCCTTCGTTTAGGCCTCCGAATAATTAATTTTCTTATTAATTATGTCAGGTTGAAGAAGTGTTGGATAGAAAATTAAGAAAGCAAAATCGCACCAGGGGAAATTTTGTCAGTTGTCGCGACGGTGTCGGAATTGGTCGAAATTTGACAGGTTGATTGGAAACTGCCTGAGAAATTGGACTCGGGGCACAGACCCGGGATCATGGGATTTAGCCAAATTCCTTCATTTCGGCCTCCGAATAATTAATTTTCGTATTGATTGTGTCAGGTTGAAGAAGTGTTGGACAAAAAATTTACAACGCAAAACCACACTAGGGGCAATTTTGTCATTTGTAGATATGGTGTCGGAATGGGCCGAAATTTGGCAGGTTGATTGGAAATGGCCAGAGAAATTGGACTCAGGGCACAGTCCGGGATCACGGGATTTCAGCCAAATTCCTTCGTTTAGGCCTTCGAATAATTATTTTCCTTATTAACTATGTCAGGTTGAAGAGGTGTTGGACACAAAATTAACAATGAAAAACCGCACCTGGGGCAATTTCGTCATTTGTCGCGACGGTGTCAGAATGGGCCAAAATTTAGGAGGTTGATTGGAAACTGCCCATGAAATTGGACTCGGAGCACAGACCCGGGATCATGGGATTTAGCCAAATTCTTTCATTTAGGCCTCCGAATAATTAATTTTCGTATTAATTATGTCAAGTTGAAGAAGTGTTGGACAGAAAATTAACAACTCAAAATCGTACCATGGGCAATTTCATCATTTGTAGCGATGGTGTCGGCACGGGTCGAAATTTGGCAGGTTGACTGGGAACGACCCGAGAAATTGGACTCAGGGCACCGACCGAGATCACGGGATTTTAGCCAAATTCCTTCGTTTAGGCCTCCGAATAATTATTTTCCTTATTCATTATGTCAGGTTGAAGAAGTGTTGGACAAAAAATTAACAATGAAAAATCGCACCACGGGCAATTTTGTCATTTGTCGCGACGGTGTCGGAATGGGCCAAAATTTGGAGGGTTGATTGGAAACGGCCCGAGAAACTGGACTCGGGGCACAGACCCGGGATCACAGGATTTTAGCCAAATTCCTTCCTTTAGGCCTCCGAATAATTAATTTCCTTATTAATTATGTCAGGTTGAAGAAGTGTTGGACAGAAAATTAACAAAGCTAAACCACACCAGGGGCAATTTTGTCATTTGTCATGACGGTGTCGAAATGGGCCAAAATTTGGCAGGTTGATTGGAAACGGACCGAGAAATTGGACTCTGGGCATAGATCATGGGATTTTAGCCAAATTCCTTCGTTTAGGCCTCCGAATAATTAATTTCCTTTTTAATTATGTCAAGTTGAAGAAGTGTTGGATAGAAAATTACAATGAAAAACTGCACCAGGGGCAACTTTGCCATTTCTCGCGACGGTGTAGGGATGGACCGAAATTTGGCAGGTTGAGTGGAAACGGCCCAAGAAATTGGACTCAGGGAATAGACCCGGTATCACGGGATTTTAACCAAATTCCATCGGTTATGCTCCGAATAAATAATTTACTTATTAATTATGTCTGGTTGAAGAAATGTTGGACAGAAAATTAAGAAAGCAGAACTGCACCAGGAACAATTTTGTCATTTGTCGAGACGGTGTCGAAATGGGCCAAAATTTGGCAGGTTGATTGGAAACGGCTCGAGAAATTGGACTCGGGACACAGACCCGAGATCATGGGATTTAGCCAAATTCCTTCGTTAGGCCTCCGAATAATTAATTTTCATATTAATTATGTTTGGTTGAAGAAGTGTTGGATAGAAATTTAACAAAGAAAAACCGCACCATGGACAATTTTGTCATTTGTCACGACGGGGTCAGAATGGGCCGAAATTTGACATGTTGATTGGAAACGGACCGAGAAACTGGACTCTGGGAACAGACTCGAGATCATGGGATTTTAGCCAAATTCCTTCGTTTAGGCCTCCGAATAATTAATTTCCTTATTAATTATGTCAGGTTGAAGAAGTGTTGGACAGAAAATTACAATGAAAAATCGTACCTGAGGAAATTTTGTCATTTCTCGCGACGGGGTCGAATGTACCAAAATTTGGCAGGTTGTTTGGACACAGCCCGAGAATTTGGACTCGGGCCGTAGACTCGGAATCACGGGATTTTAGCCAAATTCCTTCGTTTAGGCCTCCGACTAATTAATTTCCTTAAAAATTATGTCAGGTTGAAGAAGTGTTGGACAGAAAATTAATAAAGCAAAACCGCACCAGGGGTAATATTGTCATTTGTCGCGACGGGGTCGGAATGGACCGAAATTTGGTAGGTTGATTGGAAACGGCCCGAGAAATTGGACTCGGGGCAAGAACCCCGGATCACGAGATTTTAGCCAAATTCCTTCGTTTAGGCCTCCGAATAATTATATTCCTCATTAATTAAGTCAGGTTCAAGAAGTTTTGTACACAAAATTAACAATGAAAAACCGCACCTGGGACAATTTTGTCATTTGTCGTGACGGTGTCGGAATGGCCCAAATTTGGCAGGTTGATTGGAAACGGCCCGAGAAATTGGACTCAGGGTACAGATTGGGATCACGGGATTTTAGCCAAATTCCGTCGTTAAGGCCTTCGAATAATTAATTTCCTTACTAATTATGTCAGGTTGAAGAAGTGTTGGATAGAAAATTAACAAAGTTAAACCGTACCAGGAGCAATTTTGTCATTTGTCGCGACGGTGTCGGAATGGGCCGGAATTTGGTTGGTTGATTGGAAATGGCCCGAGAAATTGGCCTCGGGGCACAGACACGGGATTACAGGATTTAGCCAAATTCCTTCGTTTAGCCCTCCGAATATTTAATTTTCGTATTTATTATGTCAGTTACAGAAGTGTCGGACAGAAAATTAACGCAAAATTGTTCCTAGGGCAATTTTGTCATTTGTCGCAATGGTGTCGGAATGGGGCGAAATTTGGCAGGTTGATTGGAAACGGCCCAAGAAATTGGACCCAGGGCACAGGCCGGGATCACGAGATTTTAGCCAAATTCCTTCGTTAAGGCCTCCAAATAATTAATTTCCTTATTAATTATGTCAGGTTCAAGAAGTGTTGGACAAAAAATTAACAATTAAAAATCGCTCCAAAGGCAATTTTGTCATTTGTCTCGACGGTGTCGAAATGGGCTAAAATTTGGCAGGTTGATTGGATACTGCCCGAGAAATTGGACTCAGGACACGGACCAGGATCACGGGATTTTAGCCAAATTCCTTCGTTTAGGCCTCCGAATAATTATTTTCCTTATTAATTATGTCAGGTTAAAGAAGTGTTGGACAGAAAATTAAGAAAGCAAAACTGCAGCAGGGGCAATTTTGTCATTTGTCGTGACGGTGTCGGAATTGGCCGAAATTTGGCAGGCTGATTGGAAACTACCCAAGAAATTGGACTTGGGGCATGGACCTGGGATCACGGGATTTAGACAAATTCCTTCGTTTAGGCCTCCGAATAATTAATTTTCGTATTAATTATGTCAAGTTGAAAAAGTGTTGGACAGAAAACTAACAATGCAAAACCGCACCAATGGCAATTTTGTCATTTGTAGAGATGGTATCGGAATGGGCCGAAATTTGGCAGGTTGATTGGAAATGACCCGAGAAATTGGACTCAGGGCACGGACCAGGATCACAGGATTTTAGCCAAATTCCTTCGTTTAGGCCTCAGAATAATTATTTTCCTTATTAATTATGTTAGGTTGAAGAAGTGTTGGACAAAAAATAAACAATGAAAAATCGCTCCAGGGGCAATTTTGTCATTTGTCACGACGGTGTCGGAACGAGCCAAAATTTGAAAGGTTGATTGGAAACGGCCCGAGAAATTGGACTCGGGGCATAGTCCCGGGATCATGGGATTTTAGCCAAATTCCTTCCTTTAGGCCTCTGAATAATTAATTTCCTTTTTAGTTTTGTCAGGTTGAAGAAATGTTGGACAGAAAATTACCAAAGCTAAATCGCACCAGGGGCAATTTTGTCATTTTTCGTGATGGTGTCGGAATAGGCCGAAATTTGGTAGGTTGATTGGAAATGGCCCAAGAAATTGGACTCGGGGCACAGACACAGGATTTAGCCAAATTCCTTCGTTTGGGCCTCCGAATAATTATTTTTTGTATTTATTATGTCAATTACAGAAGTGCTGGACAGAAAATTAACAACGCAAAACCACAATAGGGGCTATATTGTCATTTGTCATGACGGTGTCGGAATTGGCCGATATTTGGCAGGTTGATTGGAAACGGCCCAAGAAATTGGACTCGGGGCAGAGACCTGGGATCATGAGATTTAGCCAAGTTCCTTCGTTTAGGCCTACGAATAATTAATTTTCGTATTAATTATGTCATGTTGAAGAACTGTTGGATAGAAAATTAACAACGAAAAACCGCACCGATGGCAATTTTGTCATTTGTAGCGATGGTGTTGGAATGGGCCGAAATTTGGCAGGTTGATTGGAAACGACCCGAGAAATTGGACTCAGGGCACGGACCAGGATCACGGGATTTTAGCCAAATTCCTTCATTTAAGCCTCCGAATAATTATTTTCCTTATTAATTATGTCAGGTTGAAGAAGTGCTGGACAAAAAATTAACAATGAAAAATCACTCCAGGGGCCATTTTGTCAATTGTCACGATGGCAATGAGCCAAAATTTGGAAGGTTGATTGGAAACGGCCCGAGAAATTGGACTCGGGGCACAGACCCGGGATCACGGGATTTAGCCAAATTCCTTCGTTTAGGCCTCCGAATAATTAATTTTCGTATTAATTATGTCAAGTTGAAGAAGTGTTGGACAGAAAATTAACCACGCAAAACCGCACCAGGGGCAATTTTGTCATTTGGAGCGATGTGTCGGAATGGGCCGAAATTTTGCAGGTTGATTGGAAACGACCCGAGAAATTGGACTCAGGGCACGGACCAGGATCACGGGATTTGAGCCAAATTCCTTCGTTTAGGCCTCAGAATAATTATTTTCCTTATTAATTATGTCAGGTTGAAGAAGTGTTGGACAACAAATTAACAATGAAAAATCGCTCCAGGGGCAATTTTGTCATTTGTCGCAACGGTGTCGGAACGAGACAAAATTTGGAAGGTTGATTGCGAACCGCCCGAGAAATTGGACTCGGGGCACAGACTCGGGATCATGGGATTTTAGCCAAATTCCTTCCTTTAGGCCTCCGAATAATTTATTTCCTTACTAATTATGTCAGGTTGAAGAAGTGTTGGACAGAAAATTAACAAGGCTAAACCGCACCAGGGGCAAGTTTGTCATTTGTCCCGACGCTGTCGGAATGGGCGGGAATTTGGTTGGTTGATTGGAAAGGCTCGAGAAATTGGACTCTTGGCACAGACACGGGATTACGAGATTTAGCCAAATTCCTTCGTTCAGGCCTCCGAATAATTAATTTTCGTATTTATTATGTCAGTTACAGAAGTATTGGACATAAAATTAACAACGCAAAACCACACCAGGGGCAATTTTGTCATTTGTCGCGACGGTGTCGGAATGGGCCGATATTTGGCAGGTTGATTGGAAACGGCCCGAGAAATTGGACTCGGAGCATAGACCCGAGATCATGGGATTTTAGCCAAATTCCTTTGTTTAGGCCTCCGAATAATTAATTCCCTTATTAATGTCAGGTTGAAGAAGTGTTGGACAGAAAATGACAATGAAATATCGCCATAGGGGCAATTTTGTCATTTCTCGCGATGGTGTAGGGATGGACCAAAATTTGGCAGGTTGATTGGAAACAGCCCGAGAAATTGGACTCGGGGCACAGACCCGAGATCACTGGATTTTAGTCAAATTCCTTCGGTTAGGCCTCCGAATAAATAATTTACTTATTAATTATGTCTAGTTGAAGAAATGTTGGGCAAAAAATTAACAAAGCAAAACTGCACCAGGGGCAATTTTGTCATTTGTCGCGACGGTGACGGAATGGGCCGAAATTTGGCAGGTTGATTGGAAACGGCCCGAGAAATTTGACTCAGGGCACAGACCCGAGATCATGGGATTTAGCCAAATTCCTTCGTTAGGCCTCCGACTAATTAATTTCCATATTAATTATGTCTGGTTGAAGAAGTGTTGAACAGAAAATTAACAAAGAAAAATAGCACCAAGGCAATTTTGTCATTTGTCGCGACGCTGTCAGAATGGGCCAAAATTTGGAAGGCTGATTCGAAACGGTCCGTGAAATTGGACTCTGGGCACAGACCCGAGATCACAGGATTTTAGCCAAATTCTTTCATTTAGGCCTCCGAATAATTAATTTCCTTATTAATTCTGTCAGGTTGAAGAAGTGTTGGGCAGAAAATTACAATGAAAAATCGCACCTGGGGCAATATTGTCATTTCTTGTGACGGCGTCGGAATGGACCGAAATTTGGTAGATTGATTGGACACAGCCCGAGAAATTGGACTCGGAGCACAGACCTGGGATCATGAGATTTTAGCCGAATTCCTTCGTTTAGGCCTCCGAATAATTAATTTCCTTATTAATTATGCCAGGTTGAAGAAGTGTTGGACAGAAAATTAACAAAGAAAAACCTATCAGGGGCAATATTGTCATTTGTCGCGACTGGGTCGGAATGGGTCAAAATTTGGTAGGTTGATTGGAAACGGCATGAGAAATTGGACTCGGGGCACGAACCCGGGATCACGGGATTTTAGCCAAATTCCTTCGTTTAGGCCTCTGAATAATTATATTCCTTATTAGTTATGTCAGGTTGAAGAAGTGTTGGACACAAAATTAACAATGAAAAACCGCACCTGGGACAATTTTGTCATTTGTCGCAGCGGTGTCGGAATGGGCCCAAATTTGGCAGGTTGATTAGAAACAGCCTGAGAAATTGTACTCGGCGCACAGACTCGGGATCACGGGATTTAGCCAAATTCCTTCGTTTAGGCCTCCGAATAATTAATTTTCGTATTAATTATGTCAGGTTGAAGAAGTGTTGGACAGAAAATTAATAACGCAAAACCGCACCAGGGGCAATTTTGTCATTTGTAGCGATGGTGTCGGAACTGGCTGAAATTTGGCAGGTTGAATGGGAAAGACCCGAGAAATTGGACTTCGGGCACAGACCGGGATCACGGGATTTTAGCCAAATTCCTTCATTTAGGCCTTCGAATAATTATTTTCCTTATTAATTATGTCAGGTTGAAGAACTGTTGGAGATAAAATGAACATTGAAAAATCGCTCCAGTGGCAATTTTGTCATTTGTCGCGACGATGTCTCAATGGGCCGAAATTTGGCAGGTTGATTGGAAACGACCCGAGAAATTGGACTCAGGGCATGGACCAGGATCACGGGATTTTAGCCAAATTCCTTCATTTAGGCCTCCGAATAATTATTTTCCTTATTAATTATTCAGGTTGAAGAAGTGTTGGACAAAAAATTAACAATGAAAAATCGCTCCAGGGGCAATTTTATCATTTGTCACGACGGTAATGAGCCAAAATTTGGAAGGTTGATTGGAAACGGCCCGAGAAATTGGACTCGGGGCACAGACCTGGGATCACGGGATTTAGCCAAATTCCTTCGTTTAGGCCTCCGAATAATTAATTTTCATTTTAATTATGTCAGGTTGAAGAAGTGTTGGATAGAAAATTAACAACGCAAAATCGCACCAGGGGCAATTTTGTCATTTGTCGCGACGTTGTCGGAATGGGCCCAAATTTGGTAGGTTGATTGGAAACGGCCCGAGAAATTAAACTCGGGGCACAGACATGGGATCTCGGGATTTAGTCAAATTCCTTCCTTTGGGCCTCCAACTAATAAATTTCCGTATTAATTATGTCAGGTTGAAGAAGTGTTGGACAGAAAATTAACAAAGCAAAACCGCACCAGGGGCAATTTCGTCCCTTGTCGCAATGGTGTCGGAATGGGCCAAAATTTGGCAGGTTAATAGGAAACAGCCCGAGAAATTGGACTCGGAGCACAGGCCCGGGATCTCGGGATTTTAGCCAAATTCCTTCATTTAGGCCTTCAAATAATTAATTTCCATATTAATTATGTCAGGTTGAAGAAGTATTTGATAGAAAATTAACGACGCAAAACCGCACCAGGGTCAATTTTGTCATTTGTCGCGACGGTGTCGGAATGGGCCGAAATTTAGCAGGTTAATTGGAAACGGTCCTAGAAATTGGACTCTGGGAACAGACCCCTGGATCACGGGATTTTAGCCAAATTCCTTCGTTTAGGCCTCCAAATAATTAATTTCCTTATTAAGTATGTCAGGTCGAAGAAGTGTTGGACAGAACATTACAATGAAAAATCGCACCAGGGGCAATTTTGTCATTTCTCGCGACAGTATAGAGATGGACCGAAATTTGGCAGGTTGATTGGAAATGGCCCGAGAAATTGGACTCGGGGCACAGAGACGGGATTACTGGATTTAGCCAAATTCCTTCGTTTAGGCCTCCGAGTAATTAATTTTCGTATTTATTATCTAAGTTACAGAAGTGTTGGACAGAAGATTAACAACGCAAGACCGCACTTGGGGCAATTTTGTCATTTGTCATGACGGTGTCGGAATGAGCCGAAATTTGGCAGGTTGATTGGAAACGGCCCGAGAAATTGGACCCAGGCATAGATCAGGATCACGAGATTTTAGCCAACTTCCTTCGTTAAGGCCTCTGAATAATTAATTTTCTTATTAATTATGTCAGGCTGAAGAAGTGTTGGACAAAAAATTAACAATGAAAAATCGCTCCAGGGGCAATTTTGTCATTTGTCCTGACGGTGTCGGAACGGGCCGAAATTTGGCAAGTTGGTTGGAAACGGCCCCAAAAATTGGACTCGAGGCACTAACCCGGGATCAAGGGATTTTAGCCAAATTCCTTCGTTTAGGCCTCCGAATAATTAATTTCCTTATTTATTATGTCAGGTTGAAGAAGTGTTGGACAGAAAATGACAATGAAAAATCGCACAGGGGCAATTATGTCATTTCTCGCGATGGTGTAGGGATGGACCGAAATTTGGCAGGTTGATTGGAAACGGTCCGAGAAATTGGACTCGGGGCACAGACCCGAGATCATGGGATTTTAGCCAAATTCCTTCGGTTAGGCCTCCGAATAAATAATTTACTTATTAATTATGTCTTGTTGAAGAAATGTTGGATAAAAAATTAACATAGCAAAACTGCACCAGGGGCAATTTTGTCAATTGTCACGACGGTGATGGAATGGGCCGAAATTCGACAGTGTGATTGGAAATGGCTTGAGAAATTGGACTCGGGGCACAGACCCGAGATCAAGGGATTTAGCCAAATTCCTTCGTTAGGCCTCCGAATAATTAATTTTCATATTAATTATGTCTGGTTGAAGAAGTTTTGGATAGAAAATTAACAAAGAAAAATCGCACCAAAGGTAACTTTGTCATTTGTCGCGACGGTGTCAGAATGGGCCAAAATTTGGAAGGTTGATTGGAAACGGTCCTACAAATTGGACTCTGGGCACAGACCCGGGATCACAGGATTTTAGCCAAATTCTTTCATTTAGGCCTGCGAATAATTAATTTCCTTATTAATTATGTCAGGTTGAAGAAGTGTTGGACAGAAAATTACAATGAAAAACCGCACCTGGGGCAATTTTGTCATTTCTTACGATGGCATCGGAATGGACCGAAATTTGGCAGGTTGATTGGACACGGCCCGAGAAATTGGACTCGGGGCACAGACCTGGGATCACGAGATTTTAGCCGAATTCCTTCGTTTAGGCCTTCGAATAATTAATTTCCTTATTAATTTTGTCAGGTTGAAGAAATGTTGGACAGAAAATTAACAAAGTAAAACCGTACCAGGGGCAATATTGTCATTTGTCGCGACGGGATCGGAATGGGCCGAAATTTGGTTGGTTGATTGGAAACGGCCCGAGAAATTGGACTCGGGGCACGAACCCGGGATCACGGGATTTTAGCCAAATTCCTTCGTTTAGGCCTCCGAATAATTATATTCCTTATTAATTATGTCAGGTTGAAGAAGTGTTGGACAAAAAATTAACAATGAAAAACCGCACCTGGGGCCACTTTGTCATTTGTCGCGACGATGTCGGAATTGGCCCACATTTGGCAGGTTGATTGGAAACTGCCCGAGAAATTGGACTCGGCACATAGACTCAAGATCATAGGATTTAGCCAAATTCCTTCGTTTAGGCCTTCGAATAATTAATTTTCGTATTAATTAAGTTAGGTTGAAGAAGGGTTTGATAGAAAATTAACAATGTAAAACCGCACCAGTGGCAATTTCATCATATGTCGCGATGGTGTCGGAACTGGCCGAAATTTGGCAGGTTGAATGGGAACGACGTGAGAAATTGGACTCTGGGCACAGATCGGGATCTCGGGATTTTAGCCAAATTCCTTCGTTTAGGCCTCCGAATAATTATTTTCCTTATTCATTATGTCAGGTTGAAGAAGTGTTGGAGATAAAATTACCAATGAAAAATCGCTCCAACGGCAATTTTGTCATTTGTCGTGACGATGTCGGAATGGGCCGAAATTTGCCAGGTTGATTGGAAACGGCCCGAGAAATTGGACTCGGGTCAAAGACTCGGGCTCACGGGATTTTAACCAAATTCTTTCCTTTAGGCCTCCGAATAATTAATTTCCCTATTAATTATGTCAGGTTGGCAAAGTGTTGGATAGAAAATTAACAATGCAAAACCGTACCAGGGGCAGTTTTGTCACTTGTCGCGACGGTGTCGGAATGGGCCGAAATTTGGCAGGTTGATTGGAAACGGCCCAAGAAATTGAACTCGGGGCACAGGCGCGGTATCTCGGGATTTGAACCAAATTCTTTCATTTAGGCCTTCAAATAATTAATTTCCGTATTAATTATGTCAGGTTGAAGAAGTGTTGGACAGAAAATTAACAATGAAAAACTGCACCAGGGGCAATTTGATCATTTGTCACGACAGTGTCAAAATGGGCCGAAATTTGGCAAGTTGAAACGGCCCAAGAAATTGGGCTCGGGACACAGATCGGGATCACAAAATTTTAGCCAAATTCCTTCGTTAGGGCCTCAGAATAATTAATTTCCTTATTAATTATGTTAGGTTGAAGAAGTGTTGGATAAAAAATTAACAATGAAAAATCGCTTCAGGGGCAATATTGTCATTTGTCGCGACGGTGTAGGAATGGGCCGAAATTTGGCAGGTTGATTGGAAACGGCCCCAGAAATTGGACTCGGGGCACTGACTCGGGATCACGGGATTTTAGCCAAATTCCTTCGTTAGGCTCCGAATAATTAATTTCCTTATTAATTATGTCATGTTGAAGAAGTGTTGGACAGAAAATTAACAATGAAAAACCGCACCAGGGGCAATTTTGTCATTTGTCGTGACGGTGTCAAAATGGGCCGAAATTTGGCAGGTTGATTACAAACGGCCCGAGAAATCGGCCTCGGGGCACAGACCCAGGATCACGGGATTTTAGACAAATTCTTTCATTTAGGCTTCCGAATTATTAATTTCCTTATTAATTATGTCAGGTTGAAGAAGTGTTGGACACAGAATTAACAAAGCAAAACCGCACCAGGGCAATTTCGTCATTTGTCGCGACAGTGTCGAAATGGGCCGAAATTTAGCATGTTGATTGGAAACGACCCAGGAAATTGGACTCAAGGCACAGACCCGAGATCACGGGATTGGCTAAATTCCTTCGCTTAGGCCTCTGAGTAATTAATTTTCGTCTTAATTATGTCAGGTTGAAGAAGTGTTGGAGAGAAAATTAACAACGCAAAACCGCACCAGGGTCAATTTTTTCATTTGTCGCGATGGTGTCGGAATGGGCCGAAATTTGGCAGGTTGATTGGAAACGGACAGAGAAATTGGACTCTGAGCACAGACCCGGGATCACGAAATTTTATCCAAATTCCATCGTTTAGGCCTCCGAATAATTAATTTCCTTATTAATTATGTTAGGTTGAAGAAGTGTTGGACAGAAAATGACAATGAAAAATCGCACCAGTGGTAATTTTATCATTTCTCGCAATGGTGTAGGGATGGACTGAAATTTGGCAGGTTGATTGGAAATGGCCCGAGAAATTAGACTCGGGGCGCAGACCCGGGATCACGGGATTTTAGCTAAATTCCTTCGGTTAGGCCTCCGAATAAATAATTTACTCATTAATTATGTCTGGTTGAAGAAATGTTAGGCAAAATATTAACAAAGCAAAACCGTACCAGGGGCAATTTTTTTATTTGTCGCGATGGTGACGAATTGGGCCGAAATTTGGCAGGTTGATTGGAAACGGCCCGAGAAATTGGACTCGGGGCACAGACCCGGGATCATGGGATTTAGCCAAATTCCTTCGTTAGGCCTTCGAATAATTAATTTTCATATTAATTATGTCTGGTTGAAGAAGTGTTGGACAGAAAATTAACAAAGAAAAACCGCACAAGAGGTAATTTTGCCATTTGTCGCGACGGTGTCAGAATGGGCCAAAATTTGGAAGGTTGATTGGAAACGGTCCGAGAAATTGGACTCTGGGCACAGACCCGGGATCACGGGATTTTAGCCAAATTCTTTCATTTAGGCCTTCGAATAATTAATTTCCTTATTAATTATGTCAGGTTGAAGAAGTGTTGGACGGAAAATTACAATGAAAAACCGCACCTGCGGCAATTTTGTCATTTCTTGCGACGGCGTCGGAATGGACCAAAATTTGGCAGGTTGATTGGACATAGTCCGAGAAATTGGACTTGGGGTACAGACCTGGGATCACGAGATTTTAGCCGAATTCCTTCATTTAGGCCTCCGAATAATTAATTTCCTTATTAATTATGTCAGGTTGAAGAAGTGTTGGACAGAAAATTAACAAAGCAAAACCGTACAAGGGGTAATATTGCCATTTTATGCGACGGGGTGGGAATGGGCCGAAATTTGGTAGGTTGATTGGAAACGGCTCAAGAAATTAGACTCGGGGCACGAACCCGGGATCACGAGATTTTAGCCAAATTCCTTCTTTTAGGCCTCTGAATAATTATATTCTTTATTAATTATGTCAGGTTGAAGAAGTGTTGGACCCAAAATTAACAATGAAAAATCGCACCTGGGGCAATTTTGTCATTTGTCGCGACGGTGTCGGAATGGGCCCAAATTTGGCTGGTTGATTGGAAACTGCCCGAGAAATTGGACTCGGTGCAAAGACTTGGGATAACGGGATTTTTCCAAATTCCTTCGTTTAGAACTCAAATAATTATATTCTTTATTAATTATGTCAGGTTGAAGAAATGTTGGACTGAAAATTAACAACACAAAATCGCACCTAGGGCAATTTTGACATTTATCGCGACGGTGTCGGAATGGGCCCAAATTTGGCTGGTTGATTGGAAACGACCCGAGAAATTGGACTCCGGGCACAGACCGGGATCACGGGATTTTAGCGAAATTCCTTCGTTTAGGCCTCCAAATAATTATTTTCCTGATTAATTATGTCAGGTTGAAGGAGTGTTGGTGATAGAATTAACAATGAAAAATTGCTCCAACGGTAATTTTGTCATTTGTTGCGACGATGACGGAATGGGCCAAAATTTGGAGGGTTGATTGGAAACGGCCCGAGAAATTGGACTCGGGGCACAGAACTGGGATTCCGGGATTTTAGCCAAATTCTTTCATTTAGGTCTCCAAATAATTAATTTCCTTATTAATTATGTTAGGTTGAAGAAGTGTTGGACAGAAAATTAACAAAGCTAAACCGCACCAGGGGTAATTTTGTCATTTGTCGCGACGGTGTCGGAATGGGCCTAAATTTGGTAGGTTGATTGGAAACGGCCCGAGAAATTAGACTTGGGGCACAGACATGGGATCACGGGATTTAGCCAAATTCCTTCTTTTGGGCCTCCGAATAATTAATTTTCGTATTAATTATGTCAGGTTGAAGAAGTGTTGGACAAAAAATTAACAACGCAAAATCGCACCAAGGGAAATTTCGTCATTTGTCGCGACGGTGTCGGAATGGACTTAAATTTGGCAGGTTGATTGGAAACGGCCCGAGAAATGGGACTCGGGCCACGGACCTGGGGTCATGGACCCGGGATAACGGGATTTTAGCCAAATTCTTTCCTTTAGGCCTCCGAATAATTAATTTCATTATTAATTATGTCGGGTTGAAGAAGTGTTGGACAGAAAATTAACAAAGCAAAACTGCACCATAGGCAATTTTGTCACTTGTCGCAACGGTGTCAGAATGGGCCGAAATTTGGCAGGTTGATTGGAAACGGACTGAGAAATTGGACTTGGGGCACAGACCCTGGATCACAGGATTTAGCCAAATTCCTTCGTTTAGGCCTCTGAATAATTAATTTTCGTATTAATTATGCCAGGTTGAAGAAGTGTTGGACAGATAATTAACAACGCAAAACCGCACCAGGGTCAATTTTGTCATTTGTCGCGACGGTTTCAGAATGGACTGAAATTTGGCAGGTTGATTGGAAACGGCACGAAAAATTGGATTATGACCCGGGATCATGGGATTTTAGCCAAATTCTTTCCTTTAGGCCTCCGAATAATTAATTTCATTATTAATTATGTCGGGTTGAAGAAGTGTTGGACAGAAAATTAACAAAGCAAAACCGCAACAGGGGTAATTTTGTCACTTGTCGCGATGGTGTTGGAATGGGTTGAAATTTGGCAGGCTGATTGGAAACAGACCGGGAAATTGGACTCGGGCACAGACCCGGGGTCACGGGACTTAGCCAAATTCCTTCGTTTAGGCCTCCGAATAATTAATTTTCGTATTAATTATGTCAGGTTGAAGAAGTGTTGGATAGAAAATTAACAACGCAAAATCGCGCCAAGGGCAATTTCGTCATTTGTCGCGACGGTGTCGGAATGGGCCGAAATTTGGCAGGTTGATTGGAAACGGCCCGAGAAATTGGACTCGGGTCAATGACCCGGGATCACGGGATTTTAACCAAATTCTTTCCTTTAGGCCTCCGAATAATTAATTTCATTATTAATTATGTCGGGTTGAAGAAGAAATTGGACTCGGGTCAATGACCCGGGATCACGGGATTTTAACCAAATTCTTTCCTTTAGGCCTCCGAATAATTAATTTCATTATTAATTATGTCGGGTTGAAGAAGTATTGGACAGAAAATTAACAAAGCAAAACCGCACGAGGGGCAATTTTGTCACTTGTCGCGACGGTGTTGGAATGGGTTGAAATTTGGCAGGCTGATTGGAAACAGACCGGGAAATTGGACTCGGGGCACAGACCCAGGGTCACGGGATTTAGCCAAATTCCTTCGTTTAGGCCTCTGAATAATTAATTTTCGTTTTAAATATGTCAGGTTGAAGAAATGTTGGACAGATAATGAACAACGCAAAACTGCACTAGGGTCAATTTTGTCAGTTGTCGCGACGGTTTCGAAATGGGTTGAAATTTGGCAGGTTGATTGGAAACGGCCCGAGAAATTGAACTCGGGTCATAAACCCGGGATCACGGGATTTTAGCCAAATTCTTTCCTTTAGGCCTCCGAATAATTAATTTCATTATTAATTATGTCGGGTTGAAGAAGTGTTGGACAGAAAATTAACAAAGCAAAACCGCAACAGGGGCAATTTTGTCACTTGTCGCGATGGTGTTGGAATGGGTTGAAATTTGGCAGGCTGATTGGAAACAGACCGGGAAATTGGACTCGGGGCACAGACCCGGGGTCACGGGATTTAGCCAAATTCCTTCGTTTAGGCCTCCGAATAATTAATTTTCGCATTAATTATGTTAGGTTGAAGAAGTGTTGGATAGAAAATTAACAACGCAAAATCGCACCAAGGGCAATTTCGTCATTTGTCGCGACGGTGTCGGAATGGGCCGAAATTTGGCAGGTTGATTGGAAACGGCCCGAGAAATTGGACTCGGGTCAAAGACCCGGGATCACGGGATTTTAACCAAATTCTTTCCTTTAGGCCTTCGAATAATTAATTTCATTATTAATTATGTCGGGTTGAAGAAGTGTTGGACAAAAAATTAACAAAGCAAAATCGCACGAGGGGCAATTTTGTCACTTGTCGCGACGGTGTTGGAATGGGTTGAAATTTGGCAGGCTGATTGGAAACAGACCGGGAAATTGGACTCGGGGCACAGACCCGGGGTCACGGGATTTAGCCAAATTCCTTCGTTTAGGCCTCTGAATAATTAATTTTCGTTTTAAATATGTCAGGTTGAAGAAGTGTTGGACAGATAATGAACAACGCAAAATTGCACTAGGGTCAATTTTGTCAGTTGTCGCGACGGTTTCGGAATGGGCTGAAATTTGGCAGGTTGATTGGAAACGGCCCGAGAAATTGGACTCGGGTCATAAACCCAGGATCACGGGATTTTAGCCAAATTCTTTCCTTTAGGCCTCCGAATAATTAATTTCATTATTAATTATGTCGGGTTGAAGAAGTGTTGGACAGAAAATTAACAAAGCAAAACCGCAACAGGGGCAATTTTGTCACTTGTCGCGATGGTGTTGGAATGGGTTGAAATTTGGCAGGCTGATTGGAAACAGACCGGGAAATTGGACTCGGGGCACAGACCCGGGGTCACGGGATTTAGCCAAATTCCTTCGTTTAGGCCTCCGAATAATTAATTTTCGCATTAATTATGTTAGGTTGAAGAAGTGTTGGATAGAAAATTAACAACGCAAAATCGCACCAAGGGTAATTTCGTCATTTGTCGCGACGGTGTCGGAATGGGCCGAAATTTGGCAGGTTGATTGGAAACGGCCCGAGAAATTGGACTCGGGTCAAAGACCCGGGATCACGGGATTTTAACCAAATTCTTTCCTTTAGGCCTTCGAATAATTAATTTCATTATTAATTATGTCGGGTTGAAGAAGTGTTGGACAAAAAACTAACAAAGCAAAATCGCACGAGGGGCAATTTTGTCACTTGTTGCGACGGTGTTGGAATGGGCTGAAATTTGGCAGGTTGATTGGAAACAGACCGAGAAATTGGACTCGGGGCACAGACCTGGGATTACGGGATTTGGCCAAATTCCTTCGTTTAGGCCTTTGAGTAATTAATTTTCGTATTAATGATGTCAGGTTGAAGAAGTGTTGGACAGAAAATTAACAACGCAAAACCGCACTAGGGTCAATTTTTTCATTTGTCGCGACGGTGTCGGAATGGGCCGAAATTTGGCAGGTTGATTGGAAACAGACCTCGAAATTGGACTATGGGCACAGACCCGGGATCACGGGATTTTAGCCAAATTCGTTCCTTTAGGCCTCCGAATAATTAATTTCCTTATTAATTATGTCAGGTTGAAGAAGTGTTGTACAGAAAATTAACAAAGTAAAACCGCACCCGGGGCAATATTTTCATTTGTCACGACGGGGTCAGAATGGGCCGAAATTTGGTAGGTTGATTGGAAACGGCCCGAGAAATTGGACTCAGGGCACGAACTCGGGATCACGGGATTTTAGCAAAATTCCTTCGTCTAGGCCTCCGAATAATTATATTCCTTATTAATTATGTCAGGTTGAAGAAGTGTTGGACACAAAATTAACAATGAAAAATCGCACCTGGGGCAATTTTATCATTTGTCACAGCGGTGTTGGAATGTGTCAAAATTTGGCATGTTGATTGGAAACGGCCTCAGAAATTGGACTCGGGGCACAGACCTGGGATCACGAGATTTTAGCAAAATTCCTTCGTTTAGGCCTCCCAATAACTAATTTTCATATTAATTATATCAGGTTGAAGAAGTGTTGGACAGAAAATTAAGAAAGCAAAACCGCACTAGGGGTAATTTTGTCACTTATCGCGACGGTGTCGGAACAGGCCGAAATTTTGCAGGTTGATTGGAAACGGCCCGAGAAATTGAACTCGGGGCACAAACCCGAGATCACGGGATTTAGACAAATTCCTTCGTTTGGGCCTTTGAATAATTAATTTTTGTATTAATTATGTCAGGTTGAAGAAGTGTTGGACAGAAAATTAACAACGCAAAACCGCACCAGGGTCAATTTTGTCATTTGTCGCGAAGATTTCGGAATGGGCCGAAATTTGGCAGGTTGATTGGAAACAGATCGAGAAATTGTGCTCTGGGCACAGACCCGGGATCATGGGATTTTGGCCAAATTCCTTCATTTAGGCCTCCGAATAATTAATTTCCTTATTAATTATGTCAGTTGAAGAAGTGTTGGACAGAAAATTATAATGAAAAACCGCACCAGGGGCAATTTTATCATTTCTCGCGATGGTGTAGGGATGGACCGAAATTTGGCAGGTTGATTGGAAGCGGCCCGAGAAATTGTAGTCTGGGCACCGACTCGGGATCACGGGATTTTAGCCAAATTCCTTCGGTTATGCCTCCGAATAAATAATTTACTTATTAATTATGTCTGGTTGAAGAAATGTTGGACAGAAAATTAACAAAGCAAAATCGCACCAGGGGTAATTTTGTCATTTGTCGCGACGGTGTCGGAATGGGCTGAAATTTGGCAGGTTGATTGAAAACCGCTAAAGAAATTGGACTCGGGGCATAGACCCGGGATCATGGGATTTAGCCAAATTCCTTTGTTGGGCATCCGAATAATTAATTTTCATATTTATTATGTCTGGGTAAAGAAGTGTTGGACAGAAAATTAAAAAAGAAAAATCGCACCAGGGGCGATTTTGTCATTTTTCGCGATGGTGTCAGAATGGGCCGAAATTTGGCAAGTCGATTGGAAATGGATCGAGAAATTGGACTTTGGGCACAGACCCGGGATCACGGGATTTTAGCCAAATTCCTTTGTTTAGGCCTCCGAATAATTAATTTCCTTATTAATTATGTCAGGTTGAAGAAGTGTTGGACAGAAAATTAACAACGTAAAATCGCACCAGGGGCAATTTATCATTTGTAGCGATGATGTCGGAATGGGCTGAAATTTGGCAGGTTGACTGGAAACGACCCGAGAAATTGGACTCGGGGCACAGATCGGGATCATGGGATTTTAGCCAAATTCCTTCGTTTAGGCCTCCGAATAATTATTTTCCTTATCAATTATGTCAGATTGAAGAAGTGTTTGACAAAAAATTAACAATGAAAAATCACTAAAGGGGCAATTTTGTCATTTGTTGCGACGGTGTCGAAATGAGCAAAAATTTGGAAGGTTGATTGGAAACGGCCCGAGAAATTGGGCTCGGGGCACAGACCCTGGATCACGGGAATTTAGCCAAATTCCTTCCTTTAGGCCTCCGAATAATTAATTTCCTTATTAATTTTGTCAGGTTGAAGAAGTGTTGGACAAAAAATTAACAATGAAAAATCGCCTCAGGGGCAATTTTGTCATTTGTTGAGACGGTGTCGGAATGAGCCGAAATTTGGCAGGTTGATTGGAAACGGCCTAAGAAATTGGACTCAGGGCACAGACCCAGGATCACGGGATTTAGCAAATTTCCTTCGTTTAGGACTCGGAATAATTATTTTTCATATTAATTATGTCAAGTTGAAGAAGTGTTGGACAGAAAATTAACAAAGCTAAACCGCAACAGGGGCAATTTTGTCATTTGTCGCGACGGTGTCGGAATGGGCCGAAAGTTGGCAGGTTGATTGGAAACGGCACGAGAAATAGGACTCGGGGCACAGACCGGTATCACGGTATTTTAGCCATATTCCTTCATTAAGGCCTCCGAATAATTAATTTCCTTATTAATTATGTCAGGTTGAAGAAGTGTTCGGCAAAAAATTAACAATGAAAAATTGCTCCAAGGGCAATTTTGTCATTTGTCGCTGTGGTGTCGGAATGGGCCGAAATTTGGCAGGTTGATTGGAAACGGCCCGAGAAATTAGACTCGGGGCACAGACCCTGGATCACGGGATTTAGCCAAATTCCTTCGTTTAGGCCTCTAAATAATTAATTTTCGCATTACTTATGTCATGTTGAAGAAGTGTTGGACAGAAAATTAACGACGCAAAACTGCACCACGGTCAATTTTGTCATTTGTCGCGACGGTGCCGGAATGGGCCGAAATTTGGCAGGTTCATTGGAAACGGACCGAGAAATTGGACTCTGGGCACAGACCTGGGATCACGGGATTTTAGCCAAATTCCTTCGTTTAGGCCTCCGAATAATTAATTTCCTTATTTTGCCCAATGAAAAATCGCTCTAGGGGCAATTTTGTCATTTGTCGCGATGGTGTCGGAATGGGCTGAAATTTGGTAGGTTGATTGGAAACGGCCCGAGAAATAGGACTCCGGGAACAGACCCGGGATTACGGGATTTAGCCAAATCCCTTCGTTTAGGCCTCTGAATAATTAATTTTCGTATTAATTATGTCAGGTTGAAAAAGTGTTGGACAGAAAATTAACAACGCAAATCGAACCAGGGGAAATTTTGTCTTTTATCGTGACGGAGTCGGAATGGGCTAAAATTTGGCAGATTGATTGGAAATGGCCCCGAAAATTGGACTCGGGGAACAAACTGGGATCACGGGATTTTAGCCAAATTCCTTTGTTTAGGACTCCGAATAATTAATTTCCTTATTAATTATGTCAGGTTGAAGAAGTGTTGGACAAAAAATTAACAATGAAAAACTGCACCAAGGGCTATTTTATCATTTGTCGCGATGGTATCCGAATGGGCCGAAATTCGGTAAGTTGATTAGAAACGGCCCGAGAAATTGGACTCGGGGCATAGACCCGGGATCACGGGATTTTAGCCAAATTCCTTCTTTTAGGCCTCCGAATAATTAAATTCCTTATTAATTATGTCAGGTTGAAGAAGTGTTGGATAGAAAATTAACAAAGCTAAACCGTACCAGGGGCAATTTTGTCATTTGTCACGACGGTGTCGGAATGGGTCGAAATTTGGCAAGTTGATTGGAAACGGCCCGAGAAATTGGACTCGGGGCCGAGATCACGGGATTTTAGCCAAATTCCTTCCTTTAGGCCTCCGAATAATTAATTTTCTTATTAATTATGTCAGGTTGAAAAAGTGTTGGACAAAAAATAAACATTGAAAAATTGCTCCAGGGGCAATTTTGTCATTTGTCGCGACGGTGTCGGAATGGGCCGAAATTTGGCAAGTTGATTGGGAACGGCCCGAGAAATTGGACTTGGGGCATAGACCCGAGATCACGGGATTTTAGCCAAATTCCTTCCTTTGGGCCTCCGAATAATTAATTTTCTTATTAATTATGTCAGGTTGAAGAAGTGTTGGACAAAAAATAAACATTGAAAAATCTCTCCAGGGGCAATTTTGTCATTTGTCGCGACGTTGTCAGAATGGGCCGAAATTTGGCAGATTTATTGGAAATGGCCTGAGAAATTGGACTCGGGGCACAGACCGGGATCACGGGATTTTACCCAAATTCCTTCGTTTAGGCCTCCGAATAATTAATTTCCATATTAATTATGTCAGGTTGAAGAAGTGTTGGACAGAAAATTAACAATGAAAAACCACACTAGGGGTAATTTTTTTCATTTGCCACGATGGTGTCGAAATTGTCCGAAATTCGGCTGGTTGAATGGAAACTGCCCAAGAAATTGGACTCGGGGTACAGACCCGGGATCACGAGATTTTAGCGAAATTCCTTCGTTTAGGCCTCCAAATAATTAATTTCCTTATTAATTATGTCGGGTTGAAGGAATGTTGGATAGAAAATTAAGAAAGCAAAACTACACCAGGGGCAATTTTGTCATTTGTCGCGACGGTATCGAAATTGGCCAAAATTTGATAGGTCGATTGGAAATGGTCCGAGAAATTAGATTCGTGGCACAGACCGGGATCACGGGATTTTAGCCAAATTCCTTAGTTAAGGGCTCCGAATAATTAATTTCCTAATTAATTATGTCAGGTTGAAAAAGTGTTGGACAAAAAATTAACAATGAAAAATCGCTCCAGGGGCAATTTTGTCATTTGTTGCGACGGTGTCAGAATGGGCTGAAATTTGGCAGGTTGATTGGAAACGGCCCGAGAAATTGGTCTCGAGGCACAGGCTGGGATCACGGGATTTCACCCAAATTCCTTCGCTTGGGACTCAGAATAATTAATTTCCTTATTAATTATATCCGGTTGAATAAGTGTTGGGCAAAAAATTAACAATAAAAAATCGCTCCAGGGGTAATTTTGTCATTTGTCGCGGCGGTGTCGGAATGGGCCGAAATTTGGCAAGTTGATTGGAAACGGACCGAGAAATTGGACTCGGGGCATAGAAATGGGATCACAGGATTTTAGCCAAATTCCTTCTTTTAGGCCTCCGAATAATTAATTTCCTTATTAATTATGTCAGGTTGAAGAAGTGTTGGACAGAAAATTAACAAAGCTAAATCGTACCAGGGGCAATTTTGTCATTTGTCGTGACGGTGTCGAAATGGGCCGAAATTTGGCAGGTTGATTGGATACTGCCCAAGAAATTGGACTCGGGGCACAAACCCGGGATCATGGGATTTTAGCCAAAATTAACAAAGCTAAACCGTAGCAGGGGCAATTTTGTCATTTGTCGTGACGGTGTCGAAATGGGCCGAAATTTGGCAGGTTGATTGGATACTGCCCAAGAAATTGGACTCGGGGCACAAACCCGGGATCATGGGATTTTAGCCAAATTCCTTCGTTTAGGCCTCCAAATAATTAATTTCCTTATTAATTATGTCAGGTTGAAAAAGTGTTGGACAGAAAATTAACAATGAAAAATCGCTCCAGGGGCAATTTTGTCATTTGTCGCGACGGTGTAAGAATGGGCCGAAATTTGGCAAGTTGATTGGAACGGCCTGAGAAATTGGACTTAGGGTATAGATCCGGGATCACGGGATTTTAGCCAAATTCCTTCCTTTAGGCCTCCGAATAATTAATTTCCTTATTAATTATGTCAGGTTGAAGAAGCGTTTGACAAAAAATTAACAAAGCTAAAAAGCACCATGACCAATTTTTTCATTTGTCGCGACGGTGTCGGAATGGGCCGAAATTTGGTAGGTTGATTGGAAACAGCCCGAGAAATTAGACTCGGTCCACAGACCCGGGATTACGGGATTTAGCCAAACTCCTTCGTTTAGGCTTCTGAATAATTAATTTTCATATTTATTATGTCAGTTACAGGAGTGTTGGATAGAAAATTAACAACGCAAAATCGCACCAGGGGCAATTTTGTCATATGTCGCGACGTTGTCGAATCGGCCGAAATTTAACAGGTTGATTGGAAACGGCCCGAGAAATTGGACTCGGGGCACAGACCCAGGATTACGAGATTTAGCCAAATTCCTTTGTTTAGGCCTCTGAATAATTAATTTTAAGAAGTTTTGGACATAAAATTAACAAAGCAAAATAGCACCATGGGCAATTTTGTCATTTGTCGCGACGGTGTGGGAATGAACCGAAATTTGGCAGGTTGATTGGAAACGGCCCGAGAAATTGGACTCGGGGCATAGACTCGGGATCACGAGATTTATCTAAATTCTTTCGTTTAGCCCTCTGAATAATTAATTTTCTTATTTATTTTGTCAGGTTGAAGAAGTGTTGGACAGAAAATTAACAACGCAAATCGTACCGGGGTTAATTTTGTCTTTTGTCTCGACGGTGTCCAGGTGGGCCGAAATTTGGCAGATTGATTGGAAACGGCCCGAGAAATTGGAGTCTGGGCATAGGCCCGGGATCACGAGATTTTAGCCAAATTCTTTCATTTAGGCCTTTGAATAATTAATTTTCTTATTAATTATGTCAGGTTGAAGACGTGTTGGACAGAAAATTATCAAAGCAAAACTGTACCAGAGCAATTTTATCATTTGTTGCGACGGTGTCGGAGTGGGCTGAAATTTGGCAGGTTGATTGGAAACGACTCGAGAAATTGGACTTGGGGCACAAACCTAAGATCACGGGATTTAATCAAATTCCATCATTTAGGCCTCCGAATAATTATATTACTTATTAATTATGTCAGGTTGAAGAAGTGTTGGATAGAAAATTAACAAAGAAAAACCGCATCAGGGGCAATTTTGTCATTTGTCGCGACGGTGTCGGAATGGGCCGAAATTTACCAGGTTGATTGGAAACGGCCCGAGAAATTGGACTCGTGTCAGAGACCCTGGATCACGGGATTTTAGCCAAATTCCATCGTTTAGGCCTCCGAATAATTAATCTCCTTATTAATTATGTCAGGTTGAAGAAGTGTTGAACAAAAAATTAACAGAGCAAAATCGTACTGGGGGCAATTTTGTCATTTGTCGCGCTGGTGTCGGAATGGGCCGAAATTTGGCAGGATGATTGGAAATGGCCCGAGAAATTGGACTCGGGGCACAGACACGGGATTACGGGATTTACCCAAATTCCTTCGTTTAGGCCTCCGAATAATTAATTTTCGTATTTATTATGTCTGTTACAGAAGTGTTGGACAGAAAATTAGCAACGCAAAACCGCACCAGGGGCAATTTTGTCATTTGTCGCGATGGTGTCGGAATGGGCCGAAATTTGGCAGGTTGATTAAAAACGGCCCGAGAAATTGGAGTCAGGGGACGGACCCGGGATCACGGGATTTTAGCCAAATTCCTTCGTTTAGGCCTCCGAATAATTAATTTCCTTATTAATTATGTCAGGTTGAAGAAGTGTGGGACAAAAAATTAACAAAGTCAAACAGCACCAGGGGCAATTTTGTCATTTGTCCCGACGGTGTCGGAATGGACCAAAATTTGGTAGGTCGATTGGAAACGGCACGATAAATTGAACTCGGGGCACAAACCCGGGATCACATGATTTAGCCTAATTCCTTCGTTTAGGCTTCCGAATAATTAATTTTATATTAATTATGTCAAGATGAAGAAGCGTTGGACCGAAAATTAATAATGAATAACCGCTCTAGGGACAATTTTGCCATTTGTCGAGACGGTGTCGGAGTGGGTCAAAATTTGGCAGGTTGATTTGTAATGGCCTGCGAAATTGGACTCGGAGCACAGAATCGGGATCACGGGATTTAGCCAAATTCCTTCGTTTAGGCCTCCGAATAATTAATTTCCTTATTAATTATGTCAGGTTTAAGAAGTGTTGGACAGAAAATTAACAATAAAAAACCGTACCAGAGGCAATTTTGTCATTTGTCGCGACGATGTCGGAATGGGTCAAAATTTGGCAGGCTGATTGGAAACGGCCCGAGAAATTGGCCTCAGTGCATAGTCCCGTGATCATGGGATTTAGCTAAATTCCTTCATTTAGGCATCTGAATAATAAATTTTCGTATTAATTATGTCAGGTTGAAGAAGTGTTAAGCTGAAAATTAACATCGCAAAACCGCACCAAGGGTAATTTTATCATTTGCCGCGACGGTGTCGGAATGGGCCGAAATTTACCAGGTTGATTGGAAACGGCCCGAGAAACTGGACTCGTGTCAGAGACCCTGGATCACGGGATTTTAGCCAAATTCCATCGTTTAGGCCTCCGAATAATTAATCTCCTTATTAATTATGTCAGGTTGAAGAAGTGTTGAACAGAAAATTAACAGAGCAAAATCGTACTAGGGGCAATTTTGTCATTTGTCGCGCTGGTGTCGGAATGGGCCGAAATTTGGCAGGATGATTGGAAATGGCCCGAGAAATTGGACTCGGGGCACAGACCCGGGATCACGGGATTTAGCAAAATTCCTTTGTTAAGCCTCCGAATAATTAACTTTCATGTTAATTATGTCTGGTTGAAGAAGTGGTGGACAGAAAATTAACAAAGAAAAATCGCACCAGGGGCAATTTTGTCATTTGTCGCGACGGTGTC